>NC_034594.1:48822954-48853742 GCF_900095145.1 Mus pahari
GAGAGAGAGAGAGAGAGAGAGAGAGAGAGAGAGAGAGAGAGAGAGGGAGAGAGATTGAGGAGAGAGAGAAGTGAATCAGTCTAGCCACTCTGTAGCAGTAGAGGTAAATTTCCACAAGCTAGTCTGTTTTGTCAGCTACTTGTTTCTGGCTGAGGCTAATAGTAGTAACAGAGGCTTTCTGAAAGACTATTACCAAAGTCAAATATGATCAGCAGTCTCCAGATTTTCTACAAGGATTTTTTTTTTACAACCTTTCTTAGGTTTGTGTTTTCACTACAATAATAACTCATGTTTTTTAAAAAAAGGTATGACATATCACATGCATAGTATGTTGAATATTATTCTTTGTGATTAAATGATTGGATGTTGGAATTATCACACAGAGAACTTCAGTTACTGTGTTTAGTATAGCATTTCACATCTTCCAACAGTTATGGTGTTTTAAATTTTTCTATTCTGCTTCTTTTATGTTTAAGTTATTTTCATATCTCCAATTATAACTCATTATTCTAAAATATTTACTCTGTCCCCAAAAGCCCTTGCAACATTACCCATATGGTGATAGTTTAATCATTGACATACACAATGTATTATGTGGCCTATGACAGCTCTGTTCTAAAAAGTGGAAACATTATAATCGGACTGCTTACCTCATAAAATAATATCTCTCCCTCTCCTTTTCCCTTCCCCCTTCCCCCTCTGTGGTGTGTGTGGAGTGCTGTGGTGTGTCTTCTTTCAGTGCTTTCAACATTTCCTCCTATCGCCTCCTTACTTGTAGGTGGCTTGCCTAGTCTGGGACTTGATAGGAAGAACATCTGGCCTCAAATCTACAGAACTAAGTTGTCTCTCCCTTTTGAGAGCTGGGATGGCAAGTTTATTGGCATACTCCTAGCCTTGCTTGGTTACTGACAAAATGCATATGTGATTTTTGTAGGTGTTTCTTTATGTATTAGATATTTATTCACTTGAATTCATTTGGAAGATTTATTTTTATTATTTTAATTATGTTCATTTGTGTATTGTGTATGCAATGTGAGTGCATGTGCCATGGATCCTAGCCTCTGTTCTCCAGGAACTGGAGGTACAGGAATTGGGAGTCACCTAATGACAGTGTTGGAAACTAAATTTGGGTCCTCTGCAAAAGCTGTAAGTGCTCTTAACCACTGAACCATCTCTCCATCTGCCATCTTCCCAGATACTTTTAAATGTTGGTCTTTATCTTTGGTTTCCAACACCTGGATAGTTTTTTGGGGGAGATTGTATGTCCCTACACTTCAAAAGCTTTTCTCCTTTGTTCTCCATCTCATACTCACTGTATTATAGCTGTGTTTATGTTATAAGTCTACGATTACTACAGTTTCTCAGACATTTTCCCTTTGGTTCTTTATTGCCTGTGCATTTCAGGTTGGGTTTTTTCCATTGACAATTTTCTGATTCTATTCTTTGCAAAAGGGCTAAGTCTACTTACAAGCAAGCCTACTGAAGATGTTCTTTCCTGTTGTGGTAATTTCAAATTTACTTCTTTTTTTGTTTTAAAGTGTTTTCATTTCTCTACTTATACTTCTTTATTCCATAATATTCACTTTACCTCCAGAGCCCTTGCTGTATTAAACATAGTAATTGAAGTTCTCCATGTGATAATTCCGACATCTGTCATATCTGACTTTTGTTTGGATTAGTCTATTGAGTTCTATTTTCCCTTTTTATGTTTTGTTGAAAGTCTGTTATTGAAGAAAAGAGTAAATTGGCCTTTAGTGTGGGTGTATTTTGTTAATATAGATAGAACTTGGCCTGTGTTTAATTCTTGAGGTAACTACAGATACAAAAGGCTTCAAATTAGCATATATGAAATTTTCATTTTACATATTACTTTTTATAGTTGTTATGTCATATAATTTCTAAACTATGATCTACTCTTACTAAGTAAAAATTTTGACGATATGACAATGAGTCCTCTGTAAAGAAAAACATTGTTTGATTTTAGATTAATCATCAGTGTTTGGGTTGGGGTTATGTTCTGGAGATGTGATCACCCAAGACTAAGACCCAGTGATACAAGTCCTTTTTGTAGGACACCAATTCCATGCCCTGGCTGCAATGCTTACAATTTATTTCCTGTAACCCCCAACTCACCACATACACTCCAACTTTGTATCTTTTTTTTTTAAAAAGATGACCAACTGAGTTTAATTTGTTCTATCCATATACAACTGAATATCGCCCATCAACTGGAGTGTGGTTAATATACCAAGAGCCATGCTCTCAAGGTGAACTGATCCTCCTACCCTAGAAACTATCAATTGTTTATGCTCCTCAGTTATGAATGTTGATTCTGTTGGTCTTACAAAGGCAACCTCAGTGGCTGTGAGCTTATGCATTCAAATGGATTACAGTATCCAGAAGACTCTGTTTTCTCTCCAGTATTCCCCAACTCTGGCTCTTGTAACCTTCCTTCCTCTTCTTCTCCAGTAGCCCTTGAGCCTGGGGGAAGGGGAGCATAAAATAAACATGATATATATGTTTGATATTTATTTTCTTGACTATGACCAATGAGCATTTCAATATTTTTCACTATCCGCTGCACAACCACAGATGTAACCAAAAATGTCAGTTGGTTATCTCCATAACATTCATGGCACTATGTCATCCTTGGTAATATTCGGCATGCTGGTTATTATTGCAGTTCACAGGTTTCCTATCTAGTTAAGACTATTGATGACCCCACTCCGAAACCCTCATAGTACCAGAAGCTTCTATGCTAGTTAGCTCTCACAATAGTGGAATGAGTTAGCTAACACACAGGAAGCTTCCTGGTCAATATCAGATTGACTCTCCATGTCTGTTAATAATGCACTTAGTGTCTTCAGCAAAAGGGTGTCACTTTCAAATTCTGGTGAGTGGCCAAGAGCAATGCCAATAGCTTTCATTGCTTTGAGATGTCTCCTGAACAGCTCTGATGTATAATTCAAGGGGATAGCAACATACTTGGTACTAGAGTTTCTTAACATAATAGCATATGTGTTTATGTTCATATAAAATAATTTAATTGGAATTATCCTACATATGTAATTAGACACATCCCAGAAGGACTTCTTTTTCTTTTCTGAGGAGAACAAGGACTCCCTTGCTGAGAGTGAGGTTTCCTAGGGAATTCCACAGAGAATCATTATGAATATAATTTGTAATAAATCATGCCTATAGTTAGGAAGTTCTAGTACAGATACTTCTGGCTTATATACCTCTGCAGCTGAGACTGCTTTATATCGCTTAACACTTTGCACATTTTGTTGAGCAGTGGGTGAGAAGGTTGGCTCAGCAAAGAAAGCCAAAGTGGAAGGTGAGATTATCATTTATCCTAAATTCTAACATGTTAAATTCAGTTCTAAAATCCCGGATGCCAACTTTTAGAAGTAAGAAATTAATATATTTATGCATTGAGGAACATGAATATTTCCTTGTATTGAGGCACTCCTTTAGACTATAAAGATGAACTGAACAATCCATTTCCTCTTTTAAAAATAAAACTAGCCTTATTCTATAAAACATACTACTAAAATAAGCATGCTGTATAAAAACTGGAAATCCTATGCTTTATAGTTGATTTTGTGAGGTCAAATTATCAGAATTGGAAGGAACATTAAAGATCACTATGAAATTTAAACAAATTGGATTACTTTAGTTGCATAGAGGCATGTCTGAAAACACATGACTAAGTTTCTGATAATTTCCTTATTGTGATTTCACTTTTGTAAAAACAATCACACACAAAAACAACCTGGTTAATAGAAGGCTGACTGACCTAAAAACCTACAAATACTGGCAGTCAGCTCACATTTCTCCAAATCAAATTGCAAAAAGTGCATTCCTAAGTTCCAGTTTTCTCTACTCCCACCATTGATTTCTTCTGTTACCATGTTCTCTACCAAATTTGAGCTCAGATAGCCCTTAGCAGATTGCACTGGGACATCTTCTATTAAAAGTAAGGCCTCAGTCCAGATAAGATGATGGATGGTTGCACATGGGCAGCCTATGTGGACCAGTATGGAAAAAAGGGTAGACATACCCTGTGGTAAGTAATCAGTGGTGTATTATGACCATACGGGACTGAGAAGGAGGACAGGTTGTATGATGTTTTTTCACGTTCTTAAAAGTTAAGAAAAGGATTTATTAATGGTTTAGAAGTCTTTAGCCATGGGACCTGCTCCATTGTACTGTGACTGTTAACAGACAGTAATTCCTCACTATTCACAGGTTATGGGGGAGCTGGCTCTAAGGACTTCCTCAGACAACACAATCTGTCCCTTACATGAAATGATACAATGTTTGCATATAACCTAAGCATATTTTCCTGCATGCTTTAGAACAACTCTATATTTTATAATAACTTGTGCAGTGTCACTATCATAAAGTGTATAGAAAATAACGAGGTAACTGTATGTTCCGCAGTGACACATTTGTTTTCATATATTTCAGTGTGATTGGTTGAATCTCCATATGCAGAAGCCAGAAGAGAGATGAATGATTGTGATGTTCAAGATGTAGTGTTTATAATCATCTCTAGTAATTTGGTTTGTGATGTTTTAAGTGTGAACGAAGTATATAAACTACTTCTACCTTTAATATTCTTTAACTAAATTTAACAAAATTTAAACTAAACTACTTTTAATATTATTATGCAAAGACTGAACATTTGAGATTTATAGTAACTAAATAGGTTTTCATTGCTACTAGCATAGAATTTGAGTTTAAGTGATTTAAAATTTAGAACCTGTTTTATTTCCTTACTTCATTGTTTTACTCGATTCCATAATTTACTTAATAATTTTAACTTTTCTAAAGCACTCCCATTCTTGTATTTTTAAGTATGACTCAAGAGTCCCTTAGTATAATGCTCTAGGTAATGGGACTATTTTATTACTTTCGAATCTTCTTAGTGCATAAAATTGTTATAATATGAATTCTTGTTTTTAATTGCCACAAGTCCAATCTTTACTAAGATAAAATTCAAAAGAGTAGATTTCAGAGAAATAACAAATACAAATTGTCAGTTTTTAAAAAGAGCTCTGTTTCTTAAAGGTTGCATAAATCAACCCAACCAAAGTAGACACATCTTCAAACTGTGTTTGCCGTTTTGACACGCTCAGCATTTTTGAGGCCAATTAAGGTAGCCTAAATCTTATCAGTCTGAAAATAAATCAGCATCCTCCAAGGTGATATCTGCTTATATATTTAATCTTATTCTTTGCTTTTCTCTAGAGAACTTGCGAATTTTTAACAATATTTTATAATGATACATTTCAGAAAAGAATCATGCAGTAAAACATGAAGGGGCCAGGGGATGTAGCTCAGTTGGAAGAATGACTAACTGACATGCCAGAGGCTCTAGACCCTATTTCAGGCACCAAATGTACTGGTCAAGGTTATGTATACATCTAATTGCAGCACTTAGGAGGTGGAGACAGGAGAATCAGAAGGTCATTTATGATTGCATAGCGGCATCAAGGCCAGCCTGGACTTCATGAGATAAGACCCTTTTTCTAAGTAAGAGAAGAGATGTGGGAATGGCAAGAAGGAGAAGGAGGAGGAAGAGGAGGAGGAGGAGGAGGAGGAGGAAGAGGAGGAGGAGGAGGAAGAAGAATTTGTGCTTTCACATTGTGTGTGTCTGCTCTTCTATTTCTCTATCTATCTGTCTGTCTGTGTGTGTGTGTGTGTGTGTGTGTGTGTGTGTGTGTGTGTGTGTGTGTGTTCTCTATATGCAGCTGCAGCACCCCAACCACTTTATGTGCTTTACTGTTGGCTAGTTGCTGCAGACTGGACTCTGTTGGCCCCTCAACTTGCGGGAGAATCAGGGTCCCAGTACCGAGGTGGGCAAGGAGTTGGTGGGGTGACAAACAGACGTGAACACCAGGGAGTGTTGATCTGAATGTAATTTCTCAAAGCAAGCATCAGACTTAAAATACAGAAGAAAATAAGAAAGTTGGATGACATATCAGCCAAGGTACATTGAGGTTACCCAATGCTTAATGACTCTTTACACAAAACAGAAGAATGCACACATAAAGACCGGCAGGAACTAGGCAGTATAATAACTGAGACAAAGTTAGTTCTATCTAAGATCAGCTATATTCTTAGAAGCCAGGTGTAAGGTCATTATGCTCCCAGGGCTTTCATGCCCAAGCCATAGTTATAATTCTGATTTAATGTTTAGCCCACCATCAGCCAGCATTTAGTAAATACCTAAGTATGCTATTCCTCTGGGCTAGTGAAAGCTTGTGCTAGGGAGTTCTGCTCTAGCTAACCTTCTCATGAATAATGCAATACTTTAGTTCCTCCTTAAACCACAGCCTGATCTTCTTCCTAAACCATTGTAAATTCCTGTATATGGGAGTGAGTTGGCTGTTATTCTAAATGATTTTGTGGGGGACTTTCTTTTATTAAGTAATGTAGTCTGCCATACATAACTATGATAAGAATTCTAAACTTGCTGGGCGTGGTGGTGCATGCCTTTAATCCCAGCACTTGGGAGGCAGAGGCAGGTGAATTTCTGAGTTCCAGGTCAGCCTGGTCTACAGAGTGAGTTCCAGGACAGCCAGGGCTATACAGAGAAACCCTGTCTCAAAAACAAACAAGCAAACAAACAAACAAACAAACAAAACAAATCTAAATCTACTTTGATAAGCTTGCCCTGAAATTTTTAACTCTATGTAGTAGATAGTAACACCTGTTTTCTATCACTATCTCTCTTTCAATACTGTAGGCAATTCGTCTGAATAGGTAACATTCTTACTAAATTCCAAGCCCAGGGTCAGTTCAAGGACTGCCTAGGACATTGGTGAAGACCAGGAAGTTAAACCTAATTTAGGTATTTGTTAAACCACTTCTTGGAGGCACCTATAATGAAACAATAGTGAAAGAAAGCACCACAGATCCATTTACCTACTAACGCAAAAACAAGTTTGGAGCATTTCGTGTTACAGGATGCCAAGGCTCCAGGAGACTAAGTTTCCATGAAACTTTTTGCCTCAGGACTGTGACCAAGCTTTTGGACTTGCCACCCAGATTTCACTGGAGTGGCAGCTAGTAGCTAGTCTTTACATAGCATATATAATGACCATTTTATAAGTATTAGGACATTCTCCTATGCTGGTATACATTTATCTACATGTAACCTATACCAACTTTCATGTCTGCCATCCCATATTCTCATGTATGTTCTTTCTTCTTAACACTAGTAAACAGACCAGGAAGCTATTTTTCAGTTATGTAAGCATTGTATTTTAGCTTACTGCTATTTCTTCAGTTGCCACCTATTCCTTTTTTAAAAGAAAATTCTGTGTCTCCTTTAGCCTTAATTTCTGTTTCCTTCTTTGAGTTTCTTGAGTATCCTTTCCACCTGCTCTTTTTATAAACACTGATTCGACTTCAGTATTCAAATATTTCCTTTCTACCTTTTATGCAAGATCTGGATTGCACTATTCATAATTTCATTGCCTGCAAAATGATGTATTTCAATTTTTAGATCCATTTTGGTTAAGTGTAATATGAGAGATTATGCTATAACTTTATTGACCCAGAAGATCAATAGAATATGTAAAGATGAAAGCTAATAAACTTGTAAAAACTATTCTCATATTCTTTAAAACACAAATTATTTGAAGATGTAGCATTTAGTTAGTGGTTAAACTAATATTCTTTAAAAGTTAAAATTACCATTATTGATTATTCAGTATTATATTTTCTCTCACCACCAACTCCTAGACAGTTTCATGTAGATTAGACTGGCCTTTACCTCCTGAACATATGATATGTCCAAGGTTAGGTTTTTACTTCTGGTATTTCTGCTTCCACCCCCTGAGTGTAAGAATTATAGGCATGAGCCAGCCAGTCTGGTTTAAACGGTGCTAGGGAGCATAATAGGCAACCAAGTGGGTATTTCTCCAGCTCTGGAGTTCTATTATTGTTATTGCTAGTTTGATATATATTTGATATATATGCATATGTCTTTGGGCCAGACATCATTGCCTATTTTCTTCTCTGGGCCCCAACTTGCTTCTGACACCACAAGTCTCTCAGTGACAGGAGTGTGACTTTTCCTGCTACAGAGGCAGTCCATTTGTTCTCATAGTGAGAAACTCTGTTCTTGCTCAAGATGGGGCATTTGGTTATCTGCTCTCTGTTGAAATAATAGTCTTCATAACAGTTCATAATCATTTCAGATGATTATTAAGGAATTCTGGTTCAGGAGGTTTGATGGCTTTACTTGTGGGCTTCTTAGGAAATTCTGACTTGGTTCATCTGGCCCCATTTACTTAGAGAAGTCAGTTTCATAACTACTTATTTGAAAATGTAGATTTATTTACTTTTATATGATTAATTCAGAATGACAGCATATCTTTTACCTAATAATATTTATTTACAGAGTATATATTGGTTGAGTAAATTAGTTTGTACATACATATTATTATGTGCTTAGATTATCTGTTTCCTAAGTACAAAAATTTTAGTTTTATATACAGAAGTAAGATTTTAAGAAGTCCTCATCAATAAATCTCCTCATAATTTACCCACAAGTACTCTCTAGGTTTGTGCTATGCAAAGGAGTACACACTGGCATTGCATCCATGGAAATTTTGTCTGGACACCATATCCGTGTGTGCCTTAACTTAATGTAGCCATACTCTTTATTTCTGTGTTTGAGACAGGGTTTCTCTGTGTAGTCCTGGCCATCTTGGAACTCACTATGTATAACAGGCTGGCCTCAAACACAGAGATCTGCCTGACTCTGCCTCTCTAGTACTGAGATTAAAGATTCGAACCACCGCCTGACTCCCATAGTTCCCTTAAAAGATTGAAGTATATGGAACCTATATTGGAATAGTTGAATTATAGTACACTTTAGGGAATCTCATATCTAAGATAAGAATACCACAAATTATTTTAGACAGCCAAGATTTATTTACTCTTAAAATAATTATGACTTCATGAATGACTTTCCTCTGAGGCAAAAACCAGCTTTCTGTTTATCTAAAAATGAACATTAAACTCAACCTCCCATTATTTGAAATAATTTCTCCTGAATTAGGCATAAGGTTGAGAAAATATTCTTTGTAGTTCCTTTGCTAATTAAACCTTTGAAGAAATCGCTAGATGTAGTGGCGTGAGGTTTCTGTAACAAAGAAGGTGTGAGCATGGACTGACTTCTCAGACACTGTGAAGGAGCTGAAGAAATATGCCCAGGAGAGGAATGTCAGGCTTCTTTCCAGTGGGTTGGAAGGCTTCTGAGAAGACTGTGCTGGCAGCCCAGGCCCTCAGCATTCCAGCCTTAACAACAGTGGCTGAAATGACCGAATGAAAAGGAAGACCACCTTAGTGCTGGTTAAAGCACCAGGCTTTCCTAGACAAGGAGTATATGCTGCTTAAAGGTCAAGTTCCCAGGATAACTAGCTAATTCCTCCCACACAAAAGCTGTCTGGGAAAACAAAACAAACCAAACAAACAAACAAGAAAACCCCAACAAAACAAAACAAAACACAAACCAAATCAACCAAACAAAAATAGGTCAAACAGAAGAGCAATTGCTGGCTAAAAAGCCACAAAGGTGGGTAAGACTGGGAAGGTGCAAGGCTAGCCTGTGGACTGAAAATAGGAACTAATCACTTGGAATCTTTACACTATATTGGGTTTATTGTCCCCATCAGGGGTTCTTGAGACCATAGAGAACATTTGGGGTGGACATGGAGAACTGAAATCCAGTACAAAATAGGCATTTCTTCCATCTTTGAAAAAGTTTCCTAAAAGCATAGCATAATAATACTAAATTTCCAAGTTTAAGGCTATACTGAGAATTAAGTACCTCCCACAATCCTCCAGAGGCTGGGTGTGCTTTTTTGTCTTTAGTGGCAGGAATCAATTTAACTATATTTGTTAAAGTATAGCTCTAAAGGTACGGATGGCCCCTGTAGAACATTTAGAAAAATAGGCTGTTAATTTAAAATGTATGGGGATTATAAATTAAAGGTTAAATATAGATACATTCATTAAATACCAAATCAAATTAGGTAGCGATTATAACATTGGTTTCATATTTTTAAATTAAAAGAAAAATAAAATAGTGTGTTTTTAGAAACTTCGTCTTTGAAAAGCCCCTGAATAACAAGTTTGTCCTGTCCTGGCCACTCAGCCATGTCCCACGTTCTGCTTTGCAGGTTCAGAGATTGTGATAGCAATTATATCAGTTTATCAGTTAGTTATGTCTATGTTATTAATCCAACCTTTTTGGTTTTGAAATTATTCTTTTTAGTGTTTCTTTTCCTTTAATATTTCACTCATTTGATGTCTGCAGTTATAAAGAGATTGGTGGGTGCAAGTTATACGTCTCCTGGTCCTTGTGACTAATCTCCTTTACAATTAGGCTTTAAACTGCTCCTGCGGAAGCAGCTTGTACTTGGGCTTTTAAATCACCATTGTTAATTTCTTAATTAGAACATTAAATCCATCTGCAGTTCACGCTCCTGATGTTCTGATGGGAATCTGCACCTGGCTTTGAACTTGTCCTTGGTGTTCAGTCTTTCTGTGACTCTCCATCGCCGGCTTCCTTTTTCTATAAAAACATTTTCAGTAAAAATTTTTCTTCAAAGTTCAGAACTCATAAATTATTGACTAGGGCATTAGCAATTTTAGTGTGGGTTTCTAAAATTAAGTACAGTTATTCTTCTCTCAAACAGAGTAAGATGTTGGAATGCTTGAGTCCTACTTGCTCAGGAGAGGCATGCTTTGTTTCACCCCTTTATGAGTGTGAACACAGAGGGGGGCTCTTTCTACTGTTTCTCCGACCTTAGAATTTATACAGTTATTGGTCACAGTCACTGACTGCCTCATAGGGAATTATGAATGCCACTTTTAAACATTCCACATGTGTGTGTGTAAAACACACACACACACACACATACACACACCCGGCACACTCTTGCTGCAACATATATGGAGAAGATCAGAGGATGCCTCATTGCAGGAGTTGTTTTTTCCAGCATGTAGGTTGTAGGGGAAGCCATCGAGTATAAGGGCTTATTGAATAGAACATTGTTCCATTTTCAGTCATCAGGTTTCCCTCTGTATCCTGAAAATACTGACATACGGAAAAACAACTCATTTACATTTTTAAGTAATTTTCTAAAGCATGTCCATGTGGGGCTTCCTTGTTTGTTTGTTTCTGAATTTCTCTTAATTAAGGAACTTGTTGGCAAGATATAAGATTGGGTCAACTGAGTGTTACACTTCTCAATGAGAATATAATACTAGATCACTATTATTTTTTTTCTCTTTTTCTTGTTATAATTATGTGGGCAAAGAAACATATTTTATATCCTGAGTTATCTCTTGAACCATTCTCTTCTTGGCTAACTTTGTGCTTCCTTTTGTCTCCCTTGAGGCAGAGCTACATATGTAGGTGTGTCTTATTCCTCAGTAGGAATTTCTTGCCCTCAGGCACATTTTGATTGAGGCAGCCTGATTTTCAACTCACCAACCCTGTTTCAGCCTTTTGGGTTGCATCCCAAGGCCAGATGTTATTTTATGTCGGGTGCATTTGTGCTGAGCCAAGTAGAATATTACATCCTAGAAACATTAACTACAGTCCGTGATAGGGACCAAAACAATAATTAAGTTTGCCATGTCATGTACAGGTAGTAAAAGAGGTCCAGCAAGCCTCGGTTAGGGCGCAAAGCAGGGCAAGAACTATAACGAATCTCTGTAAAGGGTAACACTTCCGCAGCTTCCGAAGCGCATGTGTCCCTAACAAGATTAGTAATGCCAGCTGTCTGCATTCGCAGCAACAATTTAACTTCAATATTACACGAAACACTGAGTAAAATGACAATAACAGTTAAATTAAATTGAAATATGCATCACAATTGCCAATGAAAAAATAAAGCCTTACCTTCAAGATAGCACAACATCCGCTGCAAAGGAAGAAACTGGGATCTTTGACTTTGTATTGCAAAGAGATTTTTATTTTTAAAGAATGTTGAAATATTTTGCCATAACTTTAACTTGTCATAGATTCTATGCCAACTGGGTCCTGTCTAAAGACATGTCCTTTCATTGGTAAATCAGAAAAGGTTGAAAGATCGATCGTATTCTTTTATATTCGTGGTAGCTACAGTACAACAGTAGATACTCTCATTCCTCTATCAAACTGTTCTATTACCTCAAATGTTGGGGTATGGAATTGTTTCCAAGAACCCCTTGAAGCTTGAGTCCTGTCTCCTTTGGAATTTTCCGATTAAATAGTCTAAGTGAACACTAGGGTAGGAAGGATGTTTCCATGTCCTGCCACCAAATATCTCCAGGATTCCTTACCCAGACCCTGGCTCCTGTGCTCAGGGCCGTGTCCCTAACCTACGAGCTGCCAGGGTGATCCAGTCTGGGCTCCCCGTGGTGGGTCTATGAGATACTGATCAGAGTATGTTCTCAGCCTTCACGATTCTGAGACATCACATTTCCTAATGCATCTCTTCTTGTGAATACTGTAAAATAGACACCTCTCCTTCTGAGATAAGCTATTACTAACATTGAAATAGACATTGGTTATTTAAACAATTAGTAATAAAAGTCAAATGACAAGTGGATGGGACAACCGTATTCAATATCCATTTGTTTAGCATAAATGATTTGAAATGTGGTCAGACCCAATCACCTAGCTAAAACTCCCTCCTGCCCTGTGGTTGTTTGTTATACTCTCTCTGTTTCTTAACACACTAGCTCAAAGCTCAACACCCTCCTAGTGTGGTTGGCCACGACCTAAACCTGATGGCAACATTGGAACGATATAAACCCATTCCCTTTTATAGCAGTACTTTCTTTAGATTTTAGGTTAACCCTAGAGATGCCATCTGTGAACTTTAATAGGTGCTATATTTCTGCCAGTCTTCTGTCTCTCTCCCTACCGTTGAGCTCATTGGACTTCTATAACCTCCTACCACAGTAGCCACAACGGGTTTGGAACATAGAGAAATAACTGCTATATATACCTGAGCTAAGCTCCTTTCCACTCCAGACTCTCAGGAATCTCTGTCTTTGCTCAAATGAGCTGCATACAGGTCAGATCAGATCAGCAATGGCATCTCACATTGAGAGTGAGAGTGAGAGTGGGGCCTGACGACAAGTTGGACACTTCGCTTCCCTTTCTCTGCCAGCTATTGGATGGAACACAGGGTCCCCAATGGAGGAGCTAGAGAAAGTACCCAAGGTGCTGAAGGGGGCTGCTACCCTGTAGGTGGAACAACAATATGAACTAACCAGTACCCCCTGAGCTTGTGTCTCTAGCTGCATATATAGCAGAAGATGGCCTAATTGGCCATCACTGGGAAGAGAGGCCCCTTGGTTTTGTAAACTTTATATGACCCAGCACAAGGGAACGCCTGGGCCAAGTAGTGGGAGTGGGTGGGTAGGGGAGCAGGGGTGGGGGGGTATAGGGAACTTTTGGGATAGCATTTGAAATGTAAATAAAGAAAATAATAATAATAAATATTTTAAAAAAGAAAAAAGAAAGTGCAGGACGAGTGCTTTGACTTCCCACTCTGGAGAGCAAGTTACCCCCCTCTCCTCCCACACACACTTCCCACTTCCCTTTCTTCTTCCATTCTGTTTTGCCTGAAGTTACAGTGCAATAACTATGGTAAACAGGACATTGTCTTTCTCTTGAGAAATTTCACTGACCTAGAAAGAAGCTTAAGCTGCTTTCAAATATGTTAAGATTTGATCACAAAAACTCATTTTGAAGATTGATTCTGATTGTATTATATTTTCTCATGATTGCACAGTTGTGTGACCTTCTAACCAAAAGTTCCACGTGATTATATTCTCGTACTGGAATTTCTCTGTGTCAGTATTCTCTTAAACCTCTGCTTTTGTTTATACTTGGTGGATCACCAGGAGTTACACAGAACACTAAAACATAACTAAGAACACCATTCAATGTATTGATTGATGGTTTTAGAAACCCCAAAACATTATTAGAAAGACCAGTGTAAACCTCATATAAAATCACACTAAGAGAACAATTCGCAGACAGTCCTACTCCATTTCATGGCCAGTAATTCAGAACTTTTATGCTTATACATTCTTCCCTCATCATTTTACTAACTTGTTGATTTATATTGAAGTTCACTGTCCAGTTTATTCTAACGCTTCAAGCTGTAATTTATTTTGAGTTGTATGCCATTTAGCTATAAGTGTTTAGAAAAATTTTGCATTTGAGAATTTGTGTGAGCATGCTTCTTCCAGGTTATTTATGACTGTAGAAGTTATTTACCTTCATGAATATATGCCCTTTATATGGCATCACATATTCTAATAATTATTAGAATTTGTAAGATGATAGATGGTGTTTGCTATTTTAACTTTCAGGTATACTGAAATCTCTGTATTTCCAGTTAGGGAAGAGGCAGGAAACTGAAAGCAAGAAGCTTCAGTGCCAGGGTTGTTCACACAAAAAATAATTTCTTAGACAGGGGCCGAATACATATGACTGCCTTTCCCTTTAATGACTGGGTAATAAGGCAGTGAGAAAATCAAGAGGATTTTATAGTTATAGTGCATATCTCAGACTTCATGGCCACAGGAAGGGGTGAATAGTGAGGTATACTGAGTTTATTAGGAACCTGGAGGGGGGAAATGACCAACCCCTATAAGATAGCAGACTGTGCTGAGGGGATAATCAAATTGCAGTTGTATACTCAGGACACTGTGGTGAACTTTGAAAGGACACTTGAGTTCAGTGGTACGGGGAATCCTGGGAGTTAATCCTGAACTACTGTTTACCCAATATCATCTATTGTAGCTAGCCATAAAACTGTGGATGAACATTTAAATTACCAGATCTGCTCCAGTCTTTACTCCTAAAATAAGGCTTCCATAACCTATATTGAACTTCCCAAGAATACTTATGTATCTTCACATTTCGGTACCACACCTCTAGGCATAGCGAATACAGAGTTTAGGACAGAAGGATACATTTACAGTATTTCCAGCACTTTCTCACTTCCCTTTCCTTACCCCTACATCAAGGAGAATGTCCCTAAACAGGGCCCTCCACCCTTTTCAGCATGGCCTGAAATGACGAGAGTAGAGTTGGAGCCTGTCTTCCATGTGCTGAGAGGGAGCTGGGAAGGATAAATCCCATCCCTTGTTGTTCCTGAGTGTAGCAATGCATATGACAAGTCATCTTTATGTCATCCCATCCTACTCTGCTTTACGCAACCACCCTCCCCTCTAAAAGTACGTAAAGATGGCATCTCCTCAATGTACCCTCCACGAAGGTCAGTCAAAAGCATGTGGGGCATTTTATAGCTTGTGAGATCTTTTTGTCCTTAGAGATTTGAATACATCTCATTTTCTTAGCCAACATGACATCTTGGGTGGCCTTACCTGGTTAAAAATCTTACATATATGGTAGACATGAAATAAGCACACAGCTCTGGGCACAGTTTAGGGATTGGTTTCCTTTCATTCCCTGATGAATCCAAGAAAGCCTGCTCTGTGGAGTGGTGTCCTTTGGAGTGCCGAGTTACATTAAACTGTAGGGGCTTCAGGAGATGTTAAGCAATGGGATTTTAATTTTGCCTGCTGACTGTCTGAATGCAACTTAATATGAGAGGGAGTTGAATGGCGATATCATGCTGTCAGCACTTGAGCTTTCTGCTGGAGGTTGCAATCCAGGCTTGGAAACCTGTAATTACTATTTCCCCGAGTAATTCTAGGTTTTTATTATTCAATCTGGATCTGTGTAACAGAGATTGAGAAGTGATATGCAAACAGGCATGGACATAATGCAAATAACAACTTCTTCGTGTCAATACTGCTCAACGTGATGTCTTTCTGGAACTATAATAGCATGCTTGTGGGACACATGGTGAATACAGCTGACAGGTTGGGTTTCATTGTTTTATGTTGTAGTTGCTGTGTGTGTTTACTCAGCATATTACCCTTTCACCTGAGAGACATTTCTTTGAAATATTATGAATCTATACATCTCATTTTAAAAGACAGAGCAAAGTTTCATCAATATTTAAGTATTTTTCCACTGTTGCCTAAATTATATATTTTAAGTAGCAATAGATTCATATCATGTTTCATAGAAAAAGTGAAAGCCACATATTTCTATGTAATGGAATGCAAAGGCATGAGTGTTTATTTAAAGAAACATGATCCTATTACTATCATTCCTTTCTCCTTAAATAGACAGATAAATTTAAGCAACTTGATAAATGGTCAAATATCAAATACAAAATTCAGTTCTGCATGTAAAAACAGAAAACATGTACAATACCTGCTTTTGTGAAACTGAGAGTTTTTTAAAACCATTTATATATTTTTTTCCTCTTAAAGGAAAAAGGTATTTTAGTGGATCCCACAGTTAAGAGACTTTGAATTTTAAAGGATATTGGACTTTTTTTTTAAAGGGGGATTGAACTTTTAATATTTATAGACCGTTGGACTTTTAATGTTATTTAGATCTCGTGTGCTTATGGTATGTTTAGATGACCTTCATGACTCTGGTGGCCCTCTGTATATCTGTCTGTATCTAAATCTATTTCTAATAGTATAGTTTTAAATCAGGTTGAGATCATTGTGCTAACCAGCTCTCTGATTTGGAACTGGATCTGAGGATTCCTGACAACAGTATTGGGTATCAGTAGTAGAGACTATCCAGGGAGGAATGCAGGTGTTCAAATGCCAGGGGTTTTTGTAATGTAATGAATTTAGAAAGTCTGACTCATCCCCAAATAAATCTCTATATCAAGTGAGCCATTAGAACACTAAGGATTTCATGTGCAGGAAATGACTATGAATTTTGTTAGTTTACAACTACTTCTTACAAAAGATTAGGTACCAAAATCTTCCAAAGACATCAATGGATTATAGAGGTTCTATAGGAATGGGAAACCCCCCCCACCCAAATGTGGTTAATATATTCTAAGTTGATTAGAACTTATTTACCCATATATGTGGATGTGCATGAAAATACACTAAAATATTATTTTCTAAAGAAAGTTTTTTAAAAAAGTTTTAACAATAAAAATCTTGAAATGTCAGGCTTAGTGTTCCATGCCCTTAATTCCAAGTCACAGGACACAGAGGCAGGCACATCTCTGTGAGTTTGGGGCCAGCCTGGTCTATATAAGAGGCTGTTCACCTCAATTTGAGGGCCATGCAATGGTGGTGGCTAGCCTCTCATAAGTGTTCATGAATGTATGGGCACAGGAAATCTCATAGGTTACCCTCAAGGGAGGAAATGAGGGAAGAAGGCTAAATAAATAACCAGGATATATATAAAAATTTTGAATGATGACCATATACACACATGCACATATACATGCATATATATGCATACATACATACAGGTGTGTATATATATATACATATATATACATATATATACATATACATATATATATATATATATAAAAGCTTCAGTTTATAAAATCAGCATCCAAAGATTAACTGTTTAATGAAATGCCAATAATCATTTCAAAAATAAATGAAAATGGTACCATTTACAATACTGTTAGGAATATGAATTATTTGCAAATATAAAATTAACAAAAGCAACACATATTTTATGCTAAATACTGTAAAGCATTCCTGAAATCTAAATAAAGGAAGAAAAAGCATTCCCATGTCTATTCATCAGGAAATTATATCAAATATTTAATTGTGTAAGAATATTCATGACATTAAATTCATCTCCAGCTATAATATAATTCTTATAAAAATAAACCACTAGCGTTTCTTTCTGAAGTAGTATAATCAATTATCCCAAAATTCATATAGAAACATAGAGGTCCACAGAGAACAAAATTGAAAAGAAGCACACACACCTACACACACACACACACACACACACACACACACACACACACACACACATCAGGAGTCCCACAATGCCTGATTTAAAACATTCTTCAATGCTAAAGAGTCCATAACTGGGGTGATTAACTCTGCATAGGAAGCCAAAAGATGACTGTTTCTCCCACAGATAACAATCCCATATATGTAACAATTTCAGAACTCTGAAGTCATTACAAACTTTCAGCTGCCACACTAATGTACGGTTGGGATAGATTCGGGTCAGTTATGGCCCTTATCACAGTGGTTGCTCTTCCTCATCCACCCTGGCCCTGTCATGGGCAGCAATGCACAAAGGATTAGAGTAATGTATATCACTTGTAGACAATGAGTAGAGAGTAATTCTATCCTTATAACATTGTCATCTGCATTTTGATCCCTGGTGGCTGTTTCTCAACATAGTATGTACAGACAGGCAGCTGGTGTCTGGGTGAGCCTCTTGAACACACATGCAGTTGCAAGTTTTATCCTGTAGGATAAAGCTATTTCAAAAGGGTTTAACATATCCCTTTCCTTTTCCTTTGTTTTTTCTCTTTGTCCCTTTTGAGAGTTAGATATTGAATACCAGGACATTCAAAAGCAAAGTATATGTCAGGTAAGAGATCCATGCCAAGGGAAAGGCACAGGGTTAGAGTACACTGATCCTCAAGCACAGACACAGACTCTAAAGCAATGATCAAAACGAGGGGCCAAAGAAAGAGACATTGGCAATGAAAATTTGTCTTACTAAGTTATCACATGTTTAGACTTCTGTTTCTAATTATGGCAAAAAATAATCACAAATTATAAAAGATCAGAAGACATGGCCTGTTTGAAGATAATATAGTTGAATAAATATAAAGTTTCTTTGCAAAGGATTTGAGGACAATTTTCATAAGCAATAATGGCCTAGGGGTGAGTGAGGTTGGAAAAGGAGGAATCAGGTTGTGGGGAGTGAGGGAGAAGAGGATGGGAGAAACAGTTGGAATTGGCAGGCATTTCGGGGTGGGGAGCAAAATGTAGTGCAATGGAAACTCCATGGAATCTATAAGAGTAATCCTGAAAAAGACTCCAAGTAATGAAGAACACAGTGCATGAACCAGCCATCCTCTGCAACCAGACAAGGCCTCAAGTAGAGAGATTAGGATGCCTGTCCAGCCACAAAACATTCAGCCTACAGTTTGTCCTGCTTGCAGAGTGTGTTGGAACCAGAGAGAGCTTAGCATAACCATCATCAAAGAGCCAGAAAGATTTCCTCCAGCTACTGATGGAGGCAGATGCAGAGTACAATGGCCAAACATTAGATGGAGCTTGAGGAATCCTGCTTGTGGGGTGGGATGGAGGAATCACAGAATTCAGTGACACAACATAAAAGATTCATCTACTACAGTAATATATGAGAGAAGAATAGAAAAATATTAGATAAGTAATGAAAACATCAATACTGAGCAACGATATATGATATGGAAACATAAAATTCTCAAAAAACAACCTGGACATTTAACACAAGGAGCTATGTCTCTAAACATAGAGTTCCTAAAGTGAAAGTGGATTATGTAGCTATGATCATGGTGCTGTGTGCTATCAACAACTCAAAAAAAATTAGATAGTTAACTTTAAACATTTGACTTATGTGAGATCCCTATCAAAAAGAAATGACAAATCTATTTAGCAACAAAATGATAGTGAAGGTAGACAGAATTAAAGGTGAAAACTCCAGCATACGTATTATTGCCAAGAGAGCATCAGAAAACTTTACAACTCTAAGAAATAAGTTAAATTGTGTGGCATTTAACAAATGAAGAACTAGAACAAGGAAATAAAAAATGAAATTATCAGAAACAGTCAGCTGTGGGTAACTGATTCATTGTCTCTTAATTTTAAATTAAATTTTCTTTCTTTGGTTTTACTACTTTTGGCCAATAGGTTGGTTAAAAGAACTAAATTCTCTCATGGTTCTATTATTTTACCATCTTTGCTTTAAAAATTACATCCATTTATGTATTTATTTCATCTCTCTGCCTCCCTGTCCCTGTCCCTCTCCCTCTCCACTTGTCCCACTCTCCCTCTTTCTCTCCCACCTTCCCACCCTCCCTCCCTTGCCCTCTCTCTGCTTATGTGCATGGCACACATAAAGAGATAACTTGCAGGAGTGAGTTTTCTCCTTAATCTTCTGGAGATTAAACTCAAGTCCTTAGGTACCTTTACTTGCTAAGATACATCATCAGCCTACATTTAAAAAAACAAAAAACCAAAAAACCAATTTTGGGTTTGTTTGGTTTTTTTTGACACATGCATAAAATAGATTCTGATTATTCACACCCCATGAAGACATCACCCCCTCTCATGCCATCCTCCATCCTCACTGAACTGTGCACATCCCATGCTCAACTTGTCTTTGTCTTTTGTTTTCTGAGCCATTTTGTTTACCCAGAGCCACAGGTATTTCCATTGTTTGGAGCTCTTCACTGGAGCCTGTAGAGATAGCACAAGTGGTCACACAAGCCAAGACAATGACTCTCTGTCGCCCAGAACCTGTCAAGTAGCAAATAATTCAATAAGAAGGTTAGGGTACTATTTTTCCTGATGGAGTTTTTCACCATCTCATTGACTTTGAAGTGCCTGTGCTATACAAGAGTGCTTAGAACTCTGAGAACTCCAAGGTAGACATGTCCTCCTCTCTCCAAAACAGAATGCAATCTAACAGCAGTCGACAAAAACCAAATTCCTAAGTTTCTCTTGCTGCAATTTATGCTGGAAATATGAGCCATCAGTTTCTGGAAAAAAAAAAAAAAAGTCTTATCTTTCAGAGTTAGTAGCTTAGCATTTCTGCTTCTCAGAATGTGTGTGGGTGAATGCTCCTTGAGATTCTCCTCTTTATTAAGATATTTGTAAAATTGTTTCACAGTGAGTTTTGATCATGTCTTGATTGTGTTGAGCATGGAGACAATTTCAATTCTTCCTGGAATTGCTTGTTACGCCATAAGTGCTCAGTTGAGTCTCAGGTTTCCTATGTACTGAGCATATACAGGAAGGCACACTTTGTATCCAATGCATAGAGGAAGAAAGTTCCCTCCTTACCTCCTTCTTACCTCCTTTAATTGAACTGAGGAAATCAATGATAACAACTTGCCTCAAAATCTCAATATATATATATATATATATATATATATATATATATATATATATATATATTACATGCACAAGTATAGTAGAATTAGCTAATTATTTAGTCAACTCCTAAATATATTTTGCTATTATAAAGTATTCTTTTAAAAGGGGGACAACACATATTATTTCAAATCCTAATTCTATCCTATATTATATTGAACTACTGTAAAGCTTTCTGAAGACAAAGACATAGTAATGGTCTTAATTACATATTATCAATAGTATTCTACATGTGGCACTGCTAGTAGTCACTTTACCTTATTCTGTTTTTCAGGATTTTTAAATTTTCCAATATCAATCATAATTCTACTTTTCATTTATATTGGAACATGATTGTTCAAACAACCAGTCTTCTCATTTATTTCTAATTTTTGAACTAGTGACTTACAAACTAGTGTAAAGGATCCTTATTTGGTAATAGAAATAATTCTTGATCCTTAGAGAGTTAACCTCTGGAGGGATGTGTGATTTTATGAAAACCCATCTGCAGCTCTTAGGAGACATAACCCTGTGATGGTGGAATTTGTTGTTGTTTTCATAGCGCCCTTCATTTCCAGTTCCTAATCTTATATGGGAATTATCTAATTAGAAACACTAAAAACATTACTTTCATGTGATTTATACATTTAATCACCAGTCTTCTGGAATCCTTATCCTTTGAGGAGGTTCATAAATCCTTCCCCTGGAGGGTGTTACTGAAATGCTCAGTTCCGCAGTAGGCTTTTACAGTGTAGCCCAGCACTAGACACATGGAATAGTTAGTTCTCTGCATCATGATTGCTCCATCCTTTGCTCCCTGAATTGCAGCAGGTTATCATGAATATTGAAAGAATAAGTTCTACACTGGCCTCTGTGCTTAGGTTCATGTTCTTATATATTTTGGGATCAGACAAATGTTTATATGCTCATGGTAAAGTGGCCCCTCCCATATCTCTTCCCAATTTCTGTGCAGAATTTCAATTTATCATCATGCATAGGTTATTCAATTTTCTGTCCCTTTCTAAAATCACATCTGTTCTAGAAGAAAGGTGGATATATATGTATCTTCTTGTATTTTCTGTTTGCTTATTACCAAAATCAGTTGAGTAGATAAGCTTTTAAAAATCCAATTGAATCATCAAAACAGTGGTGGGACACTTAAGAATTCATGTAATGTACTTTTTAAAAAGCCTCCAATAAAAGCACTTAATCATTTGATTACTTTGTGCGTGAAAAACTCAAAAGTAGTTCATTTGAAGTTAATAACTGAGTAAGATGAATTCTTTTCTTGATGTTAAACATGGGTCTCAATGTTACATCAAATATTTTAATAAATTTTACTTGATTGATTTATATAAATGTTCATTGAGTTCTACTGATTTAGTATTCATTAGAGAGACTGGTTAGCCACTCTTTGATAAAAGATATCTGAAGACTAAGAAAGCTTGTTTCCTTTATATTTAAATGCACTCGAGGAGAGGCCTGGCATCTCAGAAGATGGTTGCAAGAGTAATGTTTGGATGGCCACATGGTTCATAAACCTTGAAATACTAAATTTGTTATTCTGCTTTTACCCCAATAGTCACTTAAAAAGAAAGGACATTGTAGCAAATTGTGTCCAATATTTGACAGTTCTGCTTAATTCGATCCTAATCATTCAGAAACAGCAGAGTTCTTGTCCTAAGTGAACCATGGTCCAAATCTTCATCTTTCTTATCTTTGGTCTTTGAGTGCATGAATTATTGATGGTTGATTGTATATGTAACATTGATCTATGTTTTTTTTTCCTTTTTACATTCAAACTCAATGTAAATTCCTTAAGTGGCTTCAAATAAATTTAAGAACCAAGAAGCTAGAAATAATTTCTGAAATTTAATAATATTATTTTCAACTAGTCTGTCTTTTTTTTTGAGAGAGAGAAAAGCTTTCACTATGTTTCCCAGGCTAACCTCAGACCAACATTAATCCAAAATCCTTCTGCTTCACTCTCTCAGGGAGCTGGGTTTACTGTGTGCACAAAGCATTCAATCAATTTTGAATAAATTTTTGATATTATTTTTATCCTATTCATGTAGACTTTTCTGAACTATTTATATTTGAATCAACTCTACAAAAATGACCTTTATTTTAGCCTTACATTCCTTTGCTTTACTTATTTTTACACATGATTGTCACTACTCGTCAGTACTAGCTATCACACATTACCTGTTTGTTTGTTTGTTTGTTTGTTTGTTTGTTTGTTTGTTTTGTTTTTCGAGACAGGGTTTCTCTGTGTAGCCCTGGCTGTCCTGGAACTCACTCTGTAGACCAGGCTGGCCTCNAACTCAGAAATCTGCCTGCCTCNGCCTCCCTAGTACTGTGATTAAAGGCGTGTGCCACCACAGCCGGCTTCATACATTACCTTTTAACTCTATGATGTGGTCCAGTCTCTTGATTTTTTTCCCATGAAGGTTCCATCTTACATGATCAAAACTATTCAAATCTAACAAGCATTGCTGGTGACTCAACACTGTATCAGAGATTAGGTGTGATTATAATTTAAAGCTATTAATACCCAAACTATCTTGTGGTTCTATAATTCATTCCTATATTCTTTCAATGCCGTGTCATGACTCAATATTCTCATCTGGAATTCAGTCTCAGAACTCTTTTACCATTCCCTGAACAATTTTTTCTAAAGCACTATTTTTCACTATCTTAATGTTCTCTGTATACTATAGGCAAAAGAACACACACATACTTTTTTTTCTTAGTTAATATAATAACTCTCCTTCAAGAGAGCTTGTTTTAGTTTCTGAATATTTTTTCAGTTATCTCTTTAATATGCAAATTTTCAAGGTATTCAAATGATTATATTAGACAATTTTTAAAATTGTTAATTAATTCTAATAAATGTTTGTAAGTGTTTGCATACATGGATAAATATACGACCTATGTGTACAGTGCCTGCAGAGATCAGAAATCAATGTGTGAGTCCCTAGAATTGGAGCTACAGATGGTTGTGAGCTGCCATGTGTGTTTTGAGAACCAAACCTAGGTTCTCAATGCAAGCAATTAATACTCTTACGAACCAAGCCATATTTCCAGCTTCTAGTATTAGTTTATGATGATATATAGTTTATAGTATTTGTATAGAACAATTCTATTTTGTACTGAGAGAATACACATCTGACTGATATACTCAGAGTGCTGTTCAGGAGTGTATGAATGTGTGCTGGTGTGTGTGCTCATAGGTAGAGAACCAAAGGTAGCCTAAGCCATAGGAGTATATTTCTGATGAGCCCTTTCATCTTGTGCAACCCTGGATCCATCATATCAGTTACAAGTTATACATTAGTGTGTCTTAGCAACTCCCTTCTGCAAAATTTGACCTATTCGTTCTCACTTTTCCACATCGTCTGGCAGCTTCGTGAGTATTTTTGCTTTTATCTGTTCTCTATGCAGACAAATTAGAAATACTATTTTAGATGAAAATAGCCCATACACACACATCCACTGAGAAATCCCTAGTGGTTTAATTATCACTGATATTTTATAAAGGCAATTTGAAGTGGTCTCCAATAGTGGCTCATTTAGCAATAAGTTTTCAATAGTGTGGATGGGGTAATAAGTGCTAAAATATTAAACCTCCAATTTGATTGAATACTTTGTTTTATAGTAAAAGTAAGTATAGGAGACCCCATATTCAAATCCCTTAAAAACCAAAATTTTTATTGAGTGTTTGTGTATTTGTTTGAAAGGACACAGTAGAAAAACAAATTATTTGTTGGAGAAATTCAAAGGCTGATAGTGAACATGAATCCTTCTCAATTTTAAATTATGAGGTGTTTTCCATAAATGCTAAAGAAATATTATCAGTAATCTTTAGTTCATCTCCTATTTGTTTATACAAAGAAAAGCAGATTTGGAAAAGGAAATGGTACATTGGGTTCTCCTTCCAGCTAGATAATCATAATTTGTAGGGGATGGTATTTGAAGACAGCTTAAAGGATATATGTAATAAGAGCATTAAACCGTGTAAAGCGATTATAGTACAGCTTTTGCAGTAATGGGCCGAGCAGTGTAGTTCTGGTGCTTGAATGGAGATGAAATGTGTGTATTCTAAAAGTTGAATTGTGGGTTTCTTTTTAATAGATAGTAAATATTTTAAATAACAATAACATCTTCCTAATATTTATGGTTTCTCTAAAATCTTCTATTTCAAAATGTACATCCAGCACAGTATACTAAGCCCTTATCATTTAATGGAAGAGATTAGGAGTCTGTAAATATGCTTTAAGTCACATTTGTCAAAGTTTGTTCTGCTCTGGGAAATAAGTCCTCTAAGACAATTATGGAAAAAGAACAATGTTTGAAATTCATGAACAAATGTTTGAAAAACAACGTGCATTTACTATGCCATGTTATCATGTGTTAAATCTGGGTCTCACTAACACTTTCAGACAGTATTTTGCAACATCTTGGAAGTCAGGTTCCTTTAAAATCCTATGAAACCAAAACACTGTCTCAACGTCTCCCAGGCTTCCCTCCAACAGGATCCAAAACAGCGTTAGGACACCTTTGCAGGGATGTCGTTTGTAAAATGTTCTCAACAAAAAATACAGCTTTACAAAGGCAAGAGAAGAGGGTTGAAGTAAGACCTGCCTTGAACATACAATGACGAAGGTGTTGCATGGGCACTGCTGATGCATGTTTACCAGATTGACTGTGGTATGATCTACAAGAGTCACTCGTTTCTCTCCTCTCATCTGGAAAGGACTATAAAGTGCTGCTCTCCATCCATTGTTGGGAAAAATTTCCATAGAAACTTAAAGTCCCTAAAATGCTACAAGTAAAACAAACAAATAAACAAACAGAAGATGGCCTAAACGGCCATGGGTCTTGCAAAGATTCTATGCCCCAATACCGGGGAATACCATGGCCAGGAAGCAGGAGTGGGTGCATTGGAGAGCAGGGTGGAGGAAGGGTATAAGGGACTTTTGGGATAGCATTTGAAATGTAAATGAAGAAAATATCTAATAAAAATTGAAAAAAATGAACAAACAAACCCTTTGTTTTCTGAGTTAACTTTTAACCATGTTGGATGATCTCAATTTTTCCAGCTCAGTATCTCCTGTCTAAATGAGCATATGAAGTGTGTTCTCCCATCCCTGTGCCTTTAAAGGCCTGCCCAGTGTTCTGCTCAGTGGGTGACATCACTTCCTGCATCTCAGTGAATGCCTCAGTTCTTATGGGAGTTCTCTGCATCCCACTGGTACACGGCTGAGGTTCATCTGCACATTGGTTTTGTTCCCAGTGATTGGTGGTGTGCATTTTCAGTCATAGGAAGTTCACATCCCTTCTCTCCAAGTTTTTGAAAATTTTAACTTCTTCTCTACCAAGGGTGTTTGTCAATTTTGTCTCTTTTCTATTCCCATTAAAAACACATAAAAAACGCTCTGATTGCTCCTATAAAGTAATGGGAATTTGCCCAAAGCATAGCAAACCAGAACAACAACTGAACAAGTAGAACCTCAATTCTGCTCCCCTCATCTACCCATCAGAGCTCCTCCTAGTTAACATTTCTTGAAATAACTTTCTCCATTTGCCTTCTTCCTTTCAATCATTTTGAATGAATGAATCCCAAATCTAATTTTGACCATATAATTAAACTCAAATTGATTTTTGAACACCTACCTTCAAGTGTTTCATTGTTAAAAAAACAAAACAAAACAAATGACTTATCAATTTTAAAAATGCTTTAAGAAAACCAATTTCAAGTTTCTCAGTTTCTCATCTCTAGCTTTCCCTCTCTCACCTCCCACTCCTCCCATGTCTCTATCCTAATCCCTCTAAAATTTATGACCACATATTGTTATCAATCTGTCATCTATTATCTATCTACCATCTATTTATCTAGACAAATATACATCTAGAGAGAAGTACACATCTATACGTAAATTATATAAATGAAGCCATCTGAGTCCATTTACTGTGTCTCTTGCATGTAGATTTGTCTGGGGCTAACAACATGGGACTGTGCACCCTACCAAGGCAATAGTCCCTGAAGAAGACTGTTTCACCTGCTCCGTATCCATTAAGTTACATTTAGCTTTTCTACCTGGGTGAGACCTTGTGAAATCGTTGGATGGCTTTAAATTCATATTCTTTAGTTACAGTACCAGGCATGAGTCCTCAACTCTTAAGCAGGCCTAAAGTCCAGTTAGAGGGGTGTTGGTAACCACCCTTTCTTGCCATGGCAGTCATTGTCATGGTTCATTAGCTCTACAGCTGTATGATATTATTGGTCATTTTTCTCCCTTGTCAGCTTGTATAGTAGTGGATAGTATGACATTTAGATCTCAGGGAGGACACTTCCAGGACAGTTCTGGCTTGATTCCGCCCAGTGGCACTTATGGCAATAGGGGATTACCTTCAACTTCTAGGGGGCAACAAAGGGCAACAGCTTTATTATTTTGGGACTCATCCTATCTTTACCAACAACTCAAAATGAAATTTCTTCTGACCGATTACTTGGATTTTTGATAGACTATGGATATTGGGATAAACGTTATTGTCCCAAATGGCAAAGCTTCATTTTAATTGTATGTGTGTGCATACATGTTTTTTAAATTTTTCTTTAATTAAAATAAAATGACACCATTTACTCCTTCATTATCTTCTTTCCAACATCTGTATCCCTCCCCGATCCCCTCTTAAATATAGAGCCTCTCATTCTTTAATTATTGTTGGTAGTGGGGGAAGTGGTGGTGATAGTGATGGTGGTGGATGGTGGAGGTGGTGGTGGCATGTGATATATACACATACATATACATACACATACAAACACATGCACATACACATACATGAAACCTACTAATTCTGTGTACTTTTACTTGTGTGTATATATTTAGTGCTGACTAGTTGGGATTAGATAACCATTTAAGGACTCAACACTGGGAAAGATTAATTATCTCTCTCCGCAGTCTTTAATTGCCCATGTGGAGCCTTGTGAGATTTCCTCCACCTGTACTGGTATGTCAACTGGTGTTGTCACTGCAAAGGTCTTTTTTATGCTTCTAGTTTGTTGAGAGTTCATGGATGTCACTTCCCTGTTTTATTTAGAAGACACAACTTTGCAATAAACTTTCTGTTACTTTGGCTCTTACGATCATTTTGCCCCCTATTCTGCAGTGTTTCTCTGATGCTTAACTGTAGGCATCGTGCTGGATATTACCAACTGGAACTGGGCACCCTATGGTTGTTCTCTGCATTTTGACCAGCTGTGGATCTCAGCATTAATTGCCATCTGCTGCAACAAGAAGTTTCTCTGATGAGGGACAAAAGACTCATTTAACTACAGGTGAAAGGACAAACATTTAGAATGGAATTAGGGATTATAGTAGTTTAGGAAAATATATGTATTTTTAAGTAAACATAAAACAATGTTTCCCTATATTCTTTCCAAAAATCCTTTAAGTGTTAGTTTTCCTTCCTCTTTCCCAATCCGTCTGTATACTCTGCCTCCTGCTTTTCAGTTAAATCCTCCCGACTCTCCACACTCCTACTTTCATACTATGCCCTATTACACTATTCTTCTTACCTCAGCCAATTATGTTGGATAAAACAAGACTGTTTTAAAAATGAGGAATAGAAAAACAATTAGCATTCATGATAAATTTTTGTTGGTGGGGGGTTGTTTTTTGAGACAGGTCTCAATTTTTAACCCAGCCTGTCCTCCCTCCATCCAGCTGGCCCTCCGTCTGTCTCCTCCTTAGAGTTGGAATTATAGACGTGAGCCACCAAGCCTGTTTCTTGTTGCCATTTTTCTCAAACTCTAATTTATTCCCACTGTGCTCCCATTTGGAAATGCCAGAATTGTTGAATCTTACCCTCTTAGGGGAGGTGTCTGTTTTCTCTCAGGAACTTTGAGATGGGCCAAGTACAAATTAAATATTCCTCAGTGGTCTGTGATTATGCACTGCTTCTCAGAAACATAATAATAGTGTTCCTTTAATCTGGTCTTTTATTCACATCAAACATGCATCAAATTCTTCAGTCTGACACCCAGATCCTTAGAAGTTCCTGTACATTTTAACAAACTATACAGTATTTTCACACCCTCAGTGAGGTATGCTTAAAATGCCAAAGAATTCTGAATTAGGGTTGAAATTTGTCCTAAAGTTTACTCTAAGACTGTTCATTTTCTTCCTGTCTAGATCCCTATTACTATAATGGAACATTTCTCCTTGTGCTCTACAATGCCTTAGTGAATTTGCAAGGAAAATACTTTTAATTTTGATGACAGGAAAATCAATATATTTTCTCTCAGCAGTTTCTCCATATAAGGTCACTTACGAAGTTAAATTGTATTGGGCATAGCTTATATGCACATTATACACTTTAGTATGTAAATGCTATTCCCCATCATAATGGTAGCAGGTTTTGTAAGCAGTATTTAAAAGCAAGCTATCTTGGCTCTCTGTAAATAGAAATGCCTCCTACAAAATGAATTTGTTTTCTGCATACTGTGTTTCTTGGTCTTTGCATTTTGTTTTTCTTTTTCCCTTCCTGTACATTAATTATGTAGTTTACCTTTAATTTCCTTTCCAAAGTGTTTAATTTCAAATGACAGTTGTTGAAATAGGATAAGAGATATTGTTCATCTGGAGCTAAAATACCCTTGCATTTTAGAGAATATACCTACAGCGTTTTGTATTAAAACTAGCAAGCTATGGGTGTTTCTGCTTCTCCCAGACTCACCAAAATATTTTACTGTCTCTTTGCATAATATTCCAGTAGGCATGAAATAGTTATGTCACTGTGACTTTTATTTCATTTCCCTGATAACTATGATAGCTTTCTGCATGTGCTCATTGCCTAGTCACATGCTTATATATATTTGAAATAAAGTATGTCTGATTCTCTTGACCTTTTCTGGGTTACTACTTTCATTATTGAATTTAAGTTTTATTTGTGATATCATACACATACATATGTATAGATAGATATAGATAGAGAGAGATGGAGGAGAAGTTGTTTTGCTATATAATGAGTTGCAAATGCACACAGGTTTTTATAAAAAAAAATTTGTTCTTTTGCTTTTGTTGTTACTTTTGGTTTTCTGAAAATCAGAGCAATCTTTGGCTAATCTAGGAACACAAAGATTTATTCTTGCATTTTCTTTTTAATAGTTTTAATCTTTATATTTAGGCCTATGATAAAATTTTAGTCAACTTTCATATAGCTGTAAAGGAGTGATGACTTTGCCCATTAACATAAAAGTTTATTGCTGGATTCTCAATTACATTCCATTAACTTATATATCTGTACATATTCCAATACCATCTTACATGTAGCTTTGCAATAAAGATAGAGAAATACATATAATTCCTCCAAAACTGTTATTGTTAAATATACTTTTGGCCAAGTATATTTATATGCAAATCTTAGCATCAGCTAGTCTTATTTTAAAATCTGATATTGAGAGCAACTGAGAAAAATAGACTTGCAATGTTGTTCCATTTATTTGTTCTTCTTTGTTGTATTTTTGGCCTTTTTCTGCCTTAATATTCTCTTTTTTCTTCAGCATTTTATTTTCACAAATCTATTTGAAATGGAGCCACTTTTCAAGTTTTTTATGTTTGTTCATTTCAAGTGAATAGAAATGTAATCTTTGTACATTTGTGTATGTGAGTCTGTGTATGTATGAGGGAGGCACAGAGCTAGGAATGGTAGGAGAGAGAGAGAGAGAGAGAGAGAGAGAGAGAGAG
>NC_034594.1:48853887-48855840 GCF_900095145.1 Mus pahari
GGAGGAGGGGAGGAGGAGGAGAGGAGGAGGAGAGGAGGAGGAGAGGAGAGAGAGGAGAGAGGAGAGAGGAGAGAGGAGAGAGAGGAGAGAAAGGAGAAAGGGATGGAAGGAGGAATGGAGGGAGAGAATCACTCAATGAATAAAGAACTCACCTTGCAAACACAAGGACCTGCATTTAATCCCCAAACACACATAAGAATGCTGTGGGTGTTAGTACACCCTGGGGTGATGGAGACACTAAAGTCTCTGGACCTCACTGGTCAGGCAGTCTAGCCAAAATGACTACCTCCAGGCCAATGAGAGAGCATTTCCCAAAGGATACCGACAGCATTCATAGGGGATACACTGAATGTGCTAATCCCCACATACATATACATGCTTAAGAGTCCCCCAAAACATGTGGAATTGCACACACAATCATGCCTGCACCCGTACATAAGTGGAAAAATACATCAATATAGAGTCAGTTGGCAAGAAAGCCTCTAGGGAGAAATATAAGAATGATTGCTCTAACTCAAAGCCACCAAAGCTATTTGTGATGTATCAAGCAAAGAACTCACTCATAATCTCTCCATCCGAATGACTTTGTCTTCTAAAATTAAACCCTTCCCAGAAGGCTCTCCCCTTAATACCATATTGGGTTTTTCATCCTTCTTCCAACATCGCCTTCCATCCTGGCCCTTCCAACCTCCCTTTTATTTGTGCTAGGAACAGCTCAAGGCCTCCTATCTACCACAGAGTTACATGGCTTGTCCCTTTCCAACCTCCCAGTGCCACACAGTGAGTGCTGAATTTCACCACATTCATAACTCAATCACCATTCAAATCATATTTTAACCTTTGAAGTACTGACTACTTTTGATTTATCTAAACATTACTGAACTTTATTCTAGAATACATTTAAGAAATTTGTAGTTAGGTTCATCCTTTGAGACCTTACATTTAAATTTTTACCAAAAGCATTGTTCAGTCCCATGCTCATTATGGCAATCCACTTCCAAGTACTTCATTTACTAAGTGAACTGGAATCATACAATTTTCTGTTGTGCTTGTGCAAACAGATCCCCCTAACCTCTGCTGATTTTTCTCACCACTTAGCATTCATTTATTACATGCATACACTTCTGTGTGAGTTTCTAAATACTTGAGTAGCAATTCTCTACTATTACTTTAATTTTCCTACTTGTCTGCAAATAAGAAAAGTAGCTTGAAAGAACTTCAGATCTTTGTTGTTATCTGTTGCAAATACTCCATTTTTCTGTTGCAGCAAAAAGACATCCATAGTTGTCAATGAATAAGCAAGATAGATACATTCTGAACCTGTGTGCTAACACAAGTGGCTGCCCTGTGACTGACAATTTGCTGGTCCTTCTCCTAAGCCCATCCTTTTTTGTTACTTTGGATACTTTTGTTCAATGAATCCAGAAAAAGTGTTTTTCAGATTCACCATGTGACCTTCATTTAAAACCTGTAATCCCCCTATGGTTAACTTTCTGCTTTTGTTTCTGTTTTCTTTCTTTCAGGCTTTCCACTTACTATCTGGACATATGGCTCTTTTAGATTATGATGTTGGTGGTATTCTTTGGTCTCACCAAAATGCTGCAGAAGCCTTCATCTCCTAGTTGTGGATAGTCTTTACATTCACTACTGCAAGTCTAGTTTATGCACTAATACCAGAACCTTTGCTTCTATTGCCTTCATGCCTACCTAATAGCAGCTCTTTCCTTTGGTTAAGCTATGAAATAGTGTTTCTCTCATGTTTCCTCTATGTTCTCTCTTTTGCCTTCCTGTTTCTTCCTGTTGATCCCGTTCCATTGGAGTGAAATCTTATGATCTTCTGGCATCCACCAAGTGATCTGCAACCAAATAATAATTCCACATCTCATTCCATGTTTACTGTGGTTCTATATGATGTATAACATATATATATATATATATATATATATATATATA
>NC_034594.1:48856010-48893839 GCF_900095145.1 Mus pahari
GGATTTCTGAGTTCATAGGCCAGCCTGGTCTACAGAGTTCCAGGACAGCCAGGGCCACACAGAGAAACCCTGTCTCAAAAAAACAAAAATAAAAACAAATAAACAAACAAACAAAAATCAAAAACATGGTAGAGTGAGCTGTGTCAGCATTTTTCTATTTCCTGTGAATCATTCTGTGTGTTGCCAAGATGAAATATGATAAATTATGAGGTGATGAAACTTGATATTTTGGTCATCATGTTTCTTAACCAATTCTCATATTGCTTAAGTACTTTTACTCTTTATTATTATAATTATTATATTTCACATAAAAGTAATCGTTCCAGTGTTACAAACTGTAGGCAACTGGGCTGTTCTGATTATCTAAGTTGGGCCCAGGAGTCTGCTTAATTGTTAAAGCACCTGCCTAGCTTGTATGAGGGTAAAAGGATGGGTGGATATGGTGACCCATTAGTAATTTAAGCCTTAGCAGGCAGAGGTGTGACCCATAGAGCAAAGTAGATAGTCATTATAAGTTTATCTATATCACAGTCTCTGGGTTAGATTGATCAAACCTGCTCAGTGACCAACGTGTTACTGATGTACAGGAGGATGGTAACATCAATGTCTGAAGACACATGGAAGGGCTTACAAATAGTGTCCATTTACTTTAATATAGTACATTCAATGTACTCTCTAGGCAGTTTCAACTTTTAGTCTCTTGGTAGGATATCCTACATTTAGAAAGGCTAATTCATAAATTAGAAAACTTCTTCACCCCCTTCTTTTCGGTTATATCTCTATGAATGTGGTATGCATGAGTTAGTACACATGTTTTTATGTATATGTGTTTCCATGTGTCTGCATGCATATGGTACAATGTACTCATATTCTTATGTACACTTAGAACAATATTTATATTGTCAAAGAAATCTAAAGGAGTATTATAAACTTCAGAAATGAGGATAAGTCTGAAATATTCATTGTTTTAATTTTTAAAAATACTTTATTCTTTGAGAATTCTATGCAAAGTACTTTGAACATATTCACCTTCAACTCCTCCCTCACATTCACCCTCTCCTCCTTCCTCCCTTTCCTTACCACTCAAAGTTGAGAGTCATTTATTTATTTATTTATTTATTTATTTATTTATTTATTTAATTCTTTCTCATTCACATATCACTGGTATTGTCCACATGATCTCAGGATTAAGGTCTGCTCTGGCATGTCATCCTGCTTTCATGAGATGATGGCCTTTAAAAGTTTCTAATGTGTGTTTCTTGAAACTACGTCTCTTAAAGCAACAACATGTCCATGAGCATTACAGCATTGAACATCACCATCAGATCCTCTCCATTCCTCATTGTTTCCATCGTGTATGACAAGACCTTTTTAAAGTGTAGTACAGTGTATTAGGAAATGGGCAGATGATCCTGGGTATGTGCTAAATTAGCTAGTGAGTCAAAATGCATTTTTTGCTGAACATTAAGTGTTTGGTCATTTCTGGACTACAGAAAAAAATGGATCTACATTGCTACATTGTCCTGACAGCATCTGTCTGAGTCAGGCAGAGGAATGAAGGACAAATCCTAGAGAATGCACAGGGAAGCATTCTGAGGATAGTGTGGGCTGAAAGGCATCATGTTAGAAACATGCAATTGATGACAGAGCCTTGCTTGAGGACAAGGAATTCAAGCAAAAGCACTTATTTAAAATTGTAAAAACCACTTTAGCCATAGCCATGAGAGATGTCAGGATTCCAAGCACAGGAATGACTGATTTCCAGATAATCACTGTGAACCCGGAAAACACAGAATGAAAACACTGCTTTATTTGATGAGATTTGGGTTTGCTCTATTAATCTATAAAATCAGAGTAAGACATGATCTAAATGAAACTAATATAGTTCCAAAGCCCTTCGAAAGGAGAGGCCCTTCCCTGAACAGTGTCATTTTGACAAGTAACTGCTAACATCTTCAGGTCACAGCGACTGAAGACCAAGTAGGGAAAGAAGGCTGGCTGTGCTGTTTGACATTTTCTTTTCTTATGTGGTGACATGAAGAGAAGCTCTGGATGCCCCTACTCTCGTTCTTATACCTGTTGCTTTTATGCTGCATCCTGTGGTTTGAAGAAATGCATTTGGCACCGAGAGAAGACGAGGGGAGAATGCCTTGGACATGGCCCTAACGTGCTTTGTTACTGAGAAATGAGAGCAGAGGAGATGATCTAGAATAGGAGAGGTAATCTGGCCTATTTCGGCCTTCATCTGAGTTATAGATTTTACTTAACAAATAGAAATGAAGTTTTACTTATAATATAAACAGAAACAATGATCTCTGTCATCTTTGATATACTGAGCTTTGAATTCAGTGAAATCATGAACTAAATATATAACTTGATAATTTTCTAAGAGGGCTATTTGTATGGTTCCAGTGATAGTGTGAAAAATTGTAATCTAAATTTCTAAAAAGTAAAATAAGTAGATAGAATAGTATAATAATAGAATAAGTATGTGTATAAACTAGAATAAATAGATAAAATAGTAGATACAATGGCTAATAATTTTGTTGACAAGTAATCATGAGTATTTTTAATATTTAGCTAAAGAACCAATGTTTACGTACCCAACAAGTGTATTAAGAATATTCATGATTTCTTGAAAGAGGGCTTCAAAATTTGAACATGCAAATTGATCAATCAGGGTTGAATTTGCTCACTGTTCCTTAGTTTAATAACCTGAACTCTTTGTTTCTTTCTCTTTTTTCCGTAATCTGAACTGTTTTATGCCACCAGTGCCTAACATTTATGTACAAGAATATTAAAGTGCTCTGATAACTATATTAATGGAAGTAGTAGTCATTAGTTTCTCATGGCTTCTAGGGCTAATATTCTCATATTAAGCTCATAACATAATTATAAAGTGGATATAACCATATAACATTTTATATGGAAACAAAAAAAAATCACAAAATAACTTAATAGTGAATACTGAGATCCACTTTGAGTGTAGTGTTACATGATCCCCAAAGAAAGGACAGTATTTGGGGTTTTATCATCGTTATTACCATCATAGTCATCATAATAATTGTCATCATACCATCATCAGAATCATTCCATCAACATCAGCATCATGAGCATCAACATCATCATTCATCATTTTTATAGTACTGAGAATAGAACTCAGGGACTGCAACACCCTGGGCAAGCTTTCTATCACTGAGCTACGCTTTCGGCCTCACAGTTTTAAGGTAAAAGAATTTGGGAACACTGATGTTGTGGGGTGTGAGCAATAATCAAAAGAAAGGGATATGTCTGTTTGTTCTACAGAACAAAAAAATATGAGGTCCAGTGATAGGGCTCAGTAGTACATCACTTGTCTAACATGCGAAGGCCTGACTTGACGTAAGTGTGTAAGGTTTTGTGTTGTAGTGCACTCACCAGCACTGTTGGAAAACATGTCTTGGTAGAAATTAACTTTGAGATGTCCAAGAGTCCTTTTCTAAGCTCACATTTTAGAGTTTTCTGATTATACCAACACATAGGCTTTCAAGTTTATTAGATAAAAAAGAACCCAAATAGAGAAGCACGACATAATGCCTATGACTCAAGTTAGCTGTCTCACAGTTCCAATTATCTTGAATTTTTAAAACTACTTCATATAACAGTGGTGAGGGCTATACCTAAATCATAGTTAAAAGTCAAAGTCCTGCACATTATAATAAGTTATAAATACAAGGTTACACAATAAAACAATAATGCTTTTGAAATACCCATTAAAATATACCAGTAGTTAATAAAGTGTAGTCATTCTTCAAATATGAAATAAATGGAGAATGTCACAGAGGTTTTAGTCTGACTTGATTGTTGGTTTGGAATCAATAGTTCTTTTATTAGCATGAGGTCATGGGTTAGGATGAATTTGCAGCGTTTTAAACTACTACAGAGAATACTATCCTATCAAAACAAAAACAACTAACGTTGATTGCTTTTCAAGTGAGAGGTGATATTCTCATTGGGAAGATTAAGTTAGGGTCACAGGTTGAGGCCTGGGTTATATCCTTGATACTAGGCATGAATACATCCTTTGATTTTGCTACAAGATGGCAAAGTATGCATTAGTCAGGTAAACATTTCAGTTAAGGTACTTTAAGATTGTCTTGGATAATTATATTGAATCCAAATGACACTTTGTATATGATGGCATAACTGACAAGAAGCATGAAGTCAGTAAAGATGAAGAGTGTTAAGAAAAATAAGGTTGGGAAATTAAATTCATTATCATTTGTTTCAAGTATTCCCTTAAGTTAGTATTTTTCTTCATTAAAAGAAGAAACTTCACAAGAAATTCCCCCCACTGACATGTTTTAATTTGTGAGGCCAATATTTGTCTTTTACATATTGAAAATTGTTATTTTCTAAAGGGCAATGGACTCATAAATACTGATAATTTTAAAGCACTATGTACATTAAGAATAAACCTAGAAATGTATGATATAGTTACTCAGTTAAGGCATAAATGATTTAAATAGTCATAAATATAGCAAGCAAGCTATGAAAATTATGTACAATTTCATAAAAAATTATGTACCTGACTTTAACAAGTTAAAATAACATGTTCTCTCACTTAGATTTTTTTCAAGGACAAGCCAAAGTGATGCCCATGTTTTTTTTTTATTTTTTGTTTTTGTTTTTGTTTTTTTTTTTTTTTTGCTAACCCGTGCATGTTATAGCTAATTAAGAATGCTTAAACATGCACAGATGCACGCACAGCTTTCCAGGCATGTGCTTCTTTCTCATATTTTCCTGTGGTTTTATTCAGTCCTTGACATCATCTCCTCCTTCATATCTCACTTTCTCTTCTTCCCTGCACATTTGAATTATCATCTTAATACGTCAGGAAATACTCGCTTCTGTTAATTTGATGGAGCTACTTGTTCTAAACCCTGAGCCTTCCTTGCTAAACAACAGGTCATTTTGATCTTAATATCTGAGAATCTTGTGACAAAACAGGCTATACCCACCTTCTTAAAGGTGATCATTCATTATTGCTATGCCATATTCCATATTATCGTCTCATTTCTTGTCAGCCTATTGGGTAGTGGGTGTTCTGCATATATTAGTAATCATTGGACTACTGGTTTATTCCATTCAACATTTCCCTAATGGTCTTCTCTTTATGTGTATCAAGATGCCTCTCACATGCACACCCAATTCAGCCCACTTCTCCCACTGACCTCCAAGCTCATGTATCTAATTGCCACCTGGAATACTATCTCCTTTATTCTAGCATATTCCCATCTTCAGGGCACTGAGTTGATGGAAAGACAATGTTAATTGTCTATATAATGTTTCACCTTCTTTTGAAAATATCAAAATGTGATAAAACTTAACCAAATTTTTACCACGAGCAAAAGTAACTATGGATGATGGGCTAAATTACCATCGGGGTTCCTTTGAGATGCTGATAAATGAGCTGAGGTTATGAAAGATAAAAATGAATATCACAAAGTATTTAAACATTTTTCTTATGGCAGTCATAAATTTACAATTGAGCCATGTCTCAATTTATGGAGGAGACCTCCTCAGACTAAATATAAAGTTGAGCCCACATATATTAATTCTAAGTATATTAATTTAATTTGTTTGATTCTTGGTTTGTAAGTGATTTTATATTGAAAGACTTGTGACTGTATCTTTAATGTATGTTTTATATGTATTGTTCAACCAGTCTTAGACTATCAAAGAAATTTCATCGCTTATATCCCCAGCCTGTCCTGTCTTGGTATAATATTCTGTTAATTTGAGCACAGAATCCCTTTTAATTTAAGTCAAAAGACTTAGGAAAATGGAACACAAGGGGGTAGGAACTACAGCCTTGGCATCAATGCAGTAGGGAACTGTGGATGTTGACAACTATGAGAAAACTGCTCCATGAGTAAGAACTTCGGCCTATTTACTATGCAGCAAGGATTGTTCTAAGCACTATTTACAACTAGCATTGACCAACCTAGCCTCTAAGTCACAGAGCACAGAAATCTACGGGGATAAAGATATCCATAAGCAAACACACAGAATGGTTTTAAGAATGAAGGGGTTGTAAAGTGGCAGATGTTTGTGAATGGCCTTATTCTGTAGGGAAGAACATTGGGACGTCCTGAAGATGACTTTAGGATGCATATATACACTCACATTCTCTCTTACACACACACACACACACACACACACACACACACACACACACACACACGTTAAGAAATGTTACAGAATGTTAAGAGAAATGTTAAGGAATATGTTCCAGAATAAAATCAAGGGAGAGTACAAAGAAGACAATGAAACCTAGGTGTCAAAAAACTTAAGAAGTTTTGGCTTTTGTCATGCCAAATGTGTTATCTATCACACTTTAGGAAGTCAGAACAAATTTCAGCACAGCATGAATTATTAGTAGAGACTTTAACGGAAAGAAGCAGAATCGTCCTGATCTGGAGTTAGAAAGATGGAGCTTTAAAAGGGCCCTATGACTTATCTTTGTCCAGACAGCCTGAGCATTCAACTGCTCAACATGGCCTATTTTATTCTTCATGGAAGAGCTCTTATCCTTGTTGTCATAGCAGGCATGAAAATGACCTCATTTTTGGTCCAACAATCTGGACTTGATATTCTAACCCATTATTTGAGAATTTCTGCAAATATCAAAGTATTCTAATCTGGTAAACACATTTGTGGAGTTGAAGGATTATTTGGTGCATCCTGGTTATGGAAAGAAGGCACTCTTTTAGTTAGAGGCTGGGATTCAAGAACTAAAGATGGGATAAGAAAGCTGGTCCTGGCAAGATTATTGTCTATGTATTCAAGAGTTAGCATCTAAGGTCAAGAATTTTTGTTTGTTTGTTTGGGATTTTTTCTTTGCTTGTTTGCTTTTTGGTTTATAAAAGATTTATTTATTGAATATATATATATATATATATTTGCTCTCTTCAGACACACCAGACAAGGGCATCAGATCTCATTACAGATGGTTGTGAGCCACCATGTGATTGCTGGAAACTGAACTCAGGACCTCTGGAAGATGCTCCTAACTGCTGAGCCATCTCCAGCCTTAAGGTCAAGAATTTTAATGTCTCTTCTAATAAAATGATGCCTTTGATTGGAGAAAGTGATTTAATCTAAGGTTACAGCAAACAACTGATTATATTACAGTATTAATGTAGAAATATTAAGGTATTTGATGTAGAAAAGGGATGGGGAAAGAGAAATTCTGTTTAAGAAAATAACATTTTCTATGAAGCACACAGTAAAGTCATTTACTGATAATGGAGAGTTGTGTTAAAGAGCTTGAGAGCCAGTGTAGAGGCTGAAAAACCTGATTGAAGAAGTGAAGAAAGCTGAGGAAAAGTAAAATGGTTAATAAAAAATGAGAAGGTCCTTCATGACAAGATTTTATTTAGGAAAAGTCAGAACTACCAATTTGTTTATTATTTGTATATGTTTACATATGTGTGCAAATATTTTCTCATGGCAATGTTTAATATTTAATAATGTGAACATTAGCAGGTAGTTATGGAAAGACCCATATTTGAATGTTTTTCCTAAGAGAATATATGGTGGTTTGAATAAAAATGACACCCATAGGTATTTGAACGCTTTGTCACCAGGGTGTGGCACTATTTAAAAGGATTAGAAAGATTAGGGAGTGTGGCCTTTTTTAAGTAGGCGTAGCATTGTTGGAAGAAATATGTCCTGAGGGAGTGGGCTTTGGGGTTTCAAATGCCCATGGCAGGCCCCAGGCTCTCTTCCTGCTGCCTGTGGATCTGGATGTAAAGCTGATAGCTACTGCTCCAGCACCTGCCCACGTGCCACCATTCTCCCAACCACGATGATAAACGACTAGACTTCTGAAACTATAAGTCTTAAATTAAATCCTTTCCTTCACAAGAGTTGTCATGCCCCTGGTATTTTTTCACAGCAACAGAACAGTGACTAAGACAGTATGTAATAGATGGATGGGTCCAGGATAATCAGATGCAGTGTGTTATTAGTTCATGGGCACTTAGTGAGGAAGAACAGAACCCATTATGAGCAAAGGGAAAATGTTCATTGAAAGATCTAGATTCTCCCGATTCTGACAGACTTATGTGTCCTAAGACTGTGAACATGGAAGACTAGGTACTTGGAGGCTTGTCAGACTGTCGACTGCTGGCCTTCTCCTTGTTTACTGGAGCTGGTTAAGTCAAAGTTAGGATGCAGTACCAGGACATTCCTGTCAGAGTGAACTGAGAATAAAAAATGGATGTTAAAATAGCCTGCAGTTTTAAGATTAGCATAATAATATTGGGACCTGTAACATTATAGTGAGAATTCTGATGAAAATCATGTGTAGCCTCATGTGTTTGGGCAAATTCTAAGAATCATTGGGAATTCGGTAGAACAAAGTTACAAGGTAAAGGGGAATTCTTGTACATGATGGTGCCGCACCTTTCACTGAGACAAGCCATTCAGAGATATATTTGATACATTTAACCGAGTGTGTTGTCTACCCAATTGCTGTCAAATCCTAGTTTTCATAGAAGTTACTCCCTCCAAACATGGGGAATCTTCTCATCCAGTAAGTGAGGAGAAAGAGTAGAGACATATCATAGGAGCCTCTGGGACAGAGAATGACTTAGCAGAAGCACAAGTGGCAAAGGAGTTCAGCATAATGCTCTCTAGTTGGGTTGTGGAAGGTTCCTAGCTAGGACTATCAGAGGTTACCTGTTTTTGTCTCACTTACGTTGTTTAGTTGCAGAACTAGCAAAAGGCTGAGATAATATCCTGTCACGTGGTAGACATGTGGAGATAAAATATTTCAAAGTCCTACCAAATCTACCTTTGCTGAATGATGACTGGGGTGCAGTAGAGTTCCTACTGCAGCCAGGACTGTAGTGAGAACGGAAGATGAGCGGATCCTCATTGAGGGCTTGGGCTGTATAAAATGGAAAGAAAAACAAGGGCAACGATAAAGTTAGCACTTTGCAAATCTTGTTATGCTGACTTTTATTACACTTGAAAAGTAAACAGGAGACTGCATATAATTTAGGAATAATTAAAATATACATTAATATTCAACTGCTATGATCCTATTCTTCAAATATAGACTTTGTTCTTGGTTTAACATTGTGAGTGTTAAGATTTGTAGTGCCAAGTATAACCCTCAGAAGTGCAAAATTTCTTTCATTTACTGATGATTATGATTAGGGTACACCTTTTCTAAAGGATTGGTAATTAGATTCAATAACAAATATAGCATAATCATTGTTAGACAGATAAAGCATGGTGATATGGGTGTTTACTTGCTTTTATTTTCCTTCCAGTTCATACATGCTTATAAAACCATTAACTAGCATGTGTTTATGAATATGTATGTGTATGTGGGCATTTTTGTATTGTTGAAGAAGAGGGCTTGCAACATTGTTAAGAGGGTCAGCTGCTTCACTGTATTGCAAGTGGGAGTCTGCTTTTTTCATTTCTCTTCCTTATCCCTGGCCATCCTTCTAAATCTTGAACATTTCACTGCCAACAGGCAAGAATATAGTGGAAAAACAAAAACAAGCAAAGAAACAAACAAACAAACAAATATGTTAAGTAGATTAGTCTGGAAAAAAAAAAAAAAAAGAACAAGGAGCAGAAGCTCCACTTCTCTGCTCTGCAGAATCCAGTCCTTCCCACTATGGCATTTAATTAGTTGAGTGTTTTAGAACAGTAATTATTTTCTCTGGTCTTTCATAATTCCTACCCTCCTGTTATAAAATAAGCACTACCAGTCTTGCAGCTGAGAGTTGGCCTCATGAGGCAGGTGATGAAGTCAGACAAGGAGAAGCCAGAACTAGAACTGCACAGAGGTGGTTGGATGATATTGGTCAACAGTCTCCAATAAATGAAAAGTGGCATCAGGGATGGGTGGCGATGGGGAAGAGAGCTGGGCAGAGGTTGAAGCTGTCATACAGAGAGTATGCAGTTGTTTCAGGAACCCAATCAATGAATTCTGGTCTTTGAGAAATCATCAGGATAAAGCAAAGACATAGAATTAGAAAAACTTCAGCCTTGGCATGATAGCAAGGCACGTAGAAAGGCAGATGGACCAGATGACAGGAACAAAGATGTAACAACATAAGGAGATGTCTATTGGTCAAAGTGAGGCTCAAAAATAGAGCAAAGTTACAAAGCCCATGTGCTAATGAGTAGTCTATGCAGATGAACCACAAGCTTGTCCAAGAAGCATATTTGTCTGTGCAATGACCTAGGATTAAACACAGCTGGGTCTAAGTTCCAGGGCTGGATAGTTGACAGAGGTAATCCTAGTGAGCTGTCCCTACCAAATCTTCCTCCTGAAATGTCATTCCATGCTTGTTAAAGTGTACAACTGTTACAAAGTTAATCAAAACAAAAAAACACTAGAGGGAATCTCTATGTTGATTTTGGTGATGATTTCTTAGACATTGACAATAAAAGAATAAACAGATGAATTGGACCTTATCAAATTAAAATCTTTCCCTCTCTACTCAATAAATTTGCATACTTATTATATGCCAATTAAATATATATGTGTATTTTTAAAAGTATATTTATAGTTGAGTTTTAAAGAAAGCTGGTTAGATGTTTACCTCAAATGGAATGTGTGTTTGCTTGGGAAGAAGAGGCTGATACTGGGAGAAGAGACTATGCATTTTACCACAATTTAGCACAGAACATGCTTTACCTTAAACCTTTTTTTTTTCTTTCCTGGCATCTGAACATTTGGTATCCAAGTGTCCTTAATGCTGTTTAGCCTAATAATGAATACTAGTACATTCATTCACTTGTTCATTCATTCATTTACAGAAAGAGGTATTGGTAAGAGGATTGCAACAAGTTCATGACCATCCTAGACTTCTCCCTGAAAAAAGCGGCTTTTGACGCATTGTTTACATTACCAACATTTTTAGTTAAAGATAACATGTAAGAAAGCTATGAAATTTCTACATTTGGGCAAAAAATGTATGGGGTTGTTTAAAGATTGAAAACTTGCTTCTTTGGAGTATAATGTCAAATTGAGTAATCAATAAAAATATTTTAAAGTTTTCTTTAAAAATTTTACTTCATTTTGAAAATAAACACCTTATAAGAACAACACTCCAGTCCCAAAGATGAGAATAAATAAAGTACAAAATTATAACTTTTTTTGCAACCATCACCAGAGCAGTGTGGAGAGGAAAGGTTTTATTTAGCTTCCACTTCCATTCATCACCAAAGGAAGTTAGGACAGAAACTCAGGTAGCACAGGGGCTTAGAGGCAGGAGATGGAGAAGGTCCAGAGGTCACAGAGGGGTGCTGCTTATCGGCTTCCTTCCATGGTTTGCTTAGCCTACTTTCTTATAGAACCTAGTACCACCAGCCGTTGGATGGCACCACCTACAGTGGGCTGCCATGTCCCCCCATCAAACACTAAGTAAGGTAATGCCCTACAAGCTCCTCTACAGCCTGATCTCATGGAGGTATTTTCTCATTTGATGCTCCTTCCTCTCTGATGACTTTAGATTGTCTCAAGTTATATATAACAATGTGGCACACAAGAGTCTAGTGGAAGGACAGAATCTAGACTGTCATGGTACAGGGAAAACAACACCTGCCCTACAGACTCCCACCGTATCTTCACATAAGAGATGGAATGGGACTGGGAATCTAAGTGCCCTCCCTCATGGTATGGGCAGAAACCCCCTGTGTTTCTCACATATTACCTCATTGAAGCAACAATTGTATTGAAGAGGAATAGAAAACCCTCTTGTCCTGTCGGGTGCCCTGCACTCTGTCCCACAGAGGTGGGGCAAAGACAACACATACGCCAAGGCAGGGTTTGAGCAGCTTCTGCAGCTTCCCGCTGCAGCTTCCTTTATTCTCTTTTAGCTTCTGCCCCAGCTCTATTCCGTTTATTATGGGGGATTGCCCAATTTATCCCCTTCCACCCTCTGCACTCGTCTCTCATCACTCTTCATCATCCAATCAGCATTCAGCATGCTCTGTACATGAGCCATGCACACAGACAGGGTGCGCGTTGATAGGCCAGTGACTCAATATCATGCTGTATGATTCTATGCATCAGGCAGACAGCGTGTGATCATTCAGGTGCACATAATCAGGTTTTTGGTAAACAAGCAGGGAATCGCAGGGCTTCGCAGTGAGCCAGGGCACTGTCTTGGATGCCGCTTCCCACATCTTCCCCTTTCTGTTTAATCAAAATCTTGGGGGATGGCTGTAAAAAGAGGGTTGGTGAAGCACCTGTTTTAGGCCATAAGGCTTGCATCCACATCCAGCACCCAGTAACTAGGCCTTTTTTAGGTCCTAGGTGAGCAAGGGCTCTGTTTTAGGCTATTGGGGGGAGGGGCGTCCCGCAATAATCTCATCATTAAATCACCTTGCAGCCAAAAAAGGGGTGTGCATCAGGCTCACGGCACCTCAATATTCCTGTCATTGGTGACTTCACAGCTTATGATCCTCAGTCACTATTAGGAGCCAAACATGGGGCAAATTACCTGACTCTATAGCCGCCACGACTTGAATCAACAACCGTTTATAGGCCAGCACCCGTTTATGCATGCATATCATCCACCAAAGCATACCAACACATATAGCACATATAAATCCCCAGAAGGCCATCCCTCCCCAATCCTTGAGGAAGCTGAAGGTCCCCTGGATCATCTTCAACCACTTCTGAATGGTGGCAATCTCCACACAGATGTTCACTGCAACAATCGATGCCCATAATTCTTTCATCTTTCTGTTGAAATCACGACTCCAATTTCTTAATAGCATGGATCCAAATTCACGGGGCAAATTAGCTGCATGAGAAAGATTCTGATACTGCACAGAGGTTACACAAATTCCTGACATATGGGTTACACATGACACAAAGACTAATTGCTCCAGAATATCTATCTGCTCTTGGAGCAAATCCTCTCTGATTTACTAATAAGATTCCAGTTTTCAGCTGAGTCTCTGTAATCCCTCCACCTGAGTCACAGTGAAGGCAGCTTGGGGGCCATAGGTAGATACTGACTGTATTAGTCAGGGTTCTCTAGAGTCACAGAAAGCACAGATATGCTCTATATAGTACAGGAATTTATTGATGACTTACAGTCTGTAGTCCAAATCCCAACAATGGTTCAGTAGTAGCTGTGGATGGAAGTCCAAGGATCCAGCAGTTGCTGAGTCCCACACGGCAAGAAGGCCAAAGAGCGAGAGCCAGACTCCCTTCTTCCAATGTCCTTATATGGTCCCCAGCAGAAGGTGTAGCCCAGATTAAAGGTGTGTGCCACCACACCTTTAATCCCAGATGGCCTTGGACTCGGAGATCTCCCTGTCTTAATCTTCTGGATTCAATCACCACTGTGTCTCAAGATCTCCACACCAAGATCCAGATCAGAAACTTCTATCTCCCAGCCTCCAGATTATGTTCACTGGTGAGCCTTCCAATTCTGGATTGTAGTTCATTTCAAATATAGTCAAGTTGACAACCAGGAATAGCCACTACACTGACTCTTTAAGTTTCTGTATTGTTTTCCAATCAAATGGCTGATGATATCATTGCCCTTGCTGATCTTGAAACACTGGGAAGGCATCAACTTTGCGAGGCAGATTTCGCCATACCAAAACATGGTGGCTGCACTTTCCTTCACTTCCTCTTTCCCCATTATAGGGAGGAGGTGAGGGCAAGGGGGGTGCCAAGGGTTCAGGCGGCCTTCCTCGCCCGAAACTCAACTTAGATATCATGCTAGTCACTTCATCTCCACTGTCAGATGATTCATCTGAACTTCCCTCATCACTCTCTTGTTCTTTAGCCTCTTTTCTTTTTTGCTGGCCTCTCGTTTGCCCTTTTCTACTTCTGTTGCATGAGCCTTTACGACACCGGGGACATAATTTTGGATGACTCACAGGAGCTTCAGTGGTTGACCATGGGCAATTGGGACAATCTCTTTTAAAATGCCCAGCCTGGCCACAGGAAAACTTTNCTAACTTGGCAGCATACTTTCCACTTTTGTCTGCCAGGCAAGATTTAACTAAATTCAAAATTGCTAGCAGATGCACCAATACCGCTCTTACTTTCATATTTGAAGCAATCTCCTCCTGCTCTCTTCACTTTTAACTTCATCCCTTGCCGTCTCGCTTAACTTCGTCCTTGTACCAGGAGCTTAACTTATCCCTGTACTGGGAGCTTAACTTGTCCTTATACCAGGAGCTTAACTCGGTCCCATAACCCTGGGAGTTTAACTTGTCCCTATACTGGGGAACCTCCTCCTAGCGCTAGATTACTACTTTCTACCACAGAACTCACCCATAACTCTTGTTTCTTAATTCAGCTGCTCTTTTTAGAGTTCCCCATATGGGTCGCCAGTTGTTGCAGAGCCCACACTCCATCCGCAAAGGTGGGGCAAAGACAACACATGGAGGCACGGATGGAGTTTGAGCAACTTCCACAGCTTCCCACTGCAGCTTCCTTTATTCTCTTTCAGCTTCTGCCTCAGCTCTATTCTGTTTATTATGGGGGATCGCCCAATTTATCCCCTCCAACCCTCTGCACTCATCTCCCATCACTCTTCATCATCCAATCAGCATTCAGCACGCTCTGTACACGAGCCATGCATGCAGACAGGGTGCGCATTGATAGGCCAGTGACTCAATATCATGGCTGTATGATGCTATGTGTCAGGCAGACAGTGTGTGATCATTCAGGTGCACAGCGAGTGATCATTCAGGTGTGCATAATCAGGTTTTTGGTAAACAAGCAGGGAATCACAGGCTTGGCAGTGAGCCAGGGCGCTGTCTTGGCTGCCGCTTCCCACATTGTCCTTTGCTTTCAGACAGTGCTTAACAGCTGCTGGAGAACATGCAGGCACAAAATCAATTATCTAATAAGAGAGAGCAACAAAGATTCTTCAGTTTCACATCCTCACACTGATGACTACAAGAACATCCAGATGTTTTGCCAAAGCAAAGGTCGAGGTACGACTTTCCAAACATGAGATGCCATGAGCAGTCTGGGTGTAGCAAATATGAAGAGGGAGAAAAGGTATTCTGGGAAATAAAGATGCTGAAGTTCAGCTGCACTAGAGGCTCAAGGGAACTCTGTGGACTTACATTATTGCAGGGGGAACTAAATCACAGTTTTGTCAATTAGTCTGGCAGGAGAAAAATTCTATTGATATTGCAGTCTTGAAACCCAAATCTGCAACTGGGAAACAGCGAAGGTCCTTATTCTACACTGTTGTGGCTGAATTGCCTCTTTAGAGAAATAGTTCTGCTATTCAAGACTTCAACTGGTTGGATAGGAACAACTTATACTATTCATTGTCCTCCGTTTTCCGACTTCACATTTAACCCTCTGTCTCCAAAAAAAATCCATACGGATATTTGGCCAAACTGCCAGACACTATAACCTGTTCAGGTTAACACAAAGTTCTCTATTGTGAGTCAGAAAAGGACATTCTGAAGAGGACTGTCAGTTGTGAAAAGGGAGAATTGGAAAGTAATCAGTTTCTCAAAGGAACATAGGCATATAGGTCTATATGATTAGAGCAGGAGACTTAAGCAGTCCTTAGGCAGAATATGTAAATGGAAAGACATTACTATCAACCACTTTTTCCTAATTAACATATTTACAATACATCCAATATTGGAAGAATCAACTTTTTCTGGAAAATCAAGTTTCTTAAATTTGAGCAGACTGAACAACTGTGAGAGAGGTGTCATTTAATTGTATCTTGAGGACAATGTAGTGAGTTAAAGATAACAGCTACAGATATCTGCAGACTTATTGCTACATTTATATAACACTCTACAAAAGGAAAGGTGATAGAGACAGAAGAGAGGTACAGAAGATAGTAGCTGGATTTGCAGCACTGGTACGTGACTGCAAAATGTATACAGAAATTGGAGGATTACAGAAATCTTCTAAAGTGTGAAAATGGCTGTTGTACCTTCAGGAATGTGTGAATTTGCCAAAAAACATTTGTTCTTAGGTATTTTATAGCAAAATAAATGTGCTTAATAAAATTAATTTGGGGTAAAATGTTTAAATTATTGATTTTATGAGTATATGAATGAACATATAAGCCCTTATGATAATAATTTAAAAACAGAAATGAATCCATTTATATGTGATAACATTTTAATGGGAAATATTTTCATCTGACTAACAAATTTTTTAGTAAATTTATTAGTGAAATTACTCAGACAATCAAGGAGATTATTTTAACAGATTTTCTTTTTGTTTTTGTTTTGAGAGATTACAACTTTAAAAGCATTGAAATACAAACAAGAGACTGTTATGAACAATTATAAATTGAAAATAGAGTGACAAAACTACTCAAAAATTGTATTTCAATTTCTATTTATTGAATTGTTGAGTAGTTTTGACAGATTTTCAAAGAAACAGATGCTTGAGAGGCCCTTGTTTGAGGTTCAGAGACACTGTAAAATGTGAGAAATGTCTGAAAATATAATATTTACATTATGCTAATATTTATTTGTTGTATATTTAACTTGTTAATTACCGAAATTAGTATAATGAACACTCCTAAGTAAATTTTTCTGATTTTTGCTATATATGCTATCATGATTATGGTTTATATAATTATTGTGATATTCATATTTTATTATTAAATGATTTATACTACCAAATAGCCTCCTTAATATAATTATTAGTTATGCAAAATTAATGATATTAGCTTTATGTTATTGTGTTTTTAATTTGAGTTATGGCTTTATTTTGTAAATAATTATTAAATATGTGTCACATTTTCTAGTTAGACAAGAAAATGACCAAAAAAAATAAATAAACAAATATAAGAAACTTAGCCTGTATTCTTACAAATATTACTCATGTTTATTTAGAATATTCCTATATTGTATTCCTATCAAATGAATCTTTACATAAAACACAAAGTTCCAATGAGATTATAATCAACAAGAAAAATGCAACAACAAAATAACTGCAATCATATGTACCTTTTAATATTATTATTATCCTCAACTATACAAATTTATCTTTATGATGTCTACAAGAATATCAGCTTTAAAGATAGGCACCACCTTAGAAAGAAATGATGGATAAAATGTTCTTCAATTGTTCTTCAATGTTGTTCCAGGAAGCAAATGAGTATTTCTATCCTAATAGCTGACAAACAAATTTCAAACTAAAACTAAGCAGAAGAAATAAAGGTCAGTGCATTCACATCAAGGGATCAACTAACCAAGAAGACATTACTATCCTATAGTTTTTTCCAAGTATATATATATATATATATATATATATATATATATATATATATATATACTTGGAAAAAAAATATATATATATATTTATCACTTCCCTGGTTTTAAAATTTGTAATATTAAAATCTCTGTTGGGATTATGGTTATGTCATATTCACCTTGGTATCTGCTATAAATTAAACTGTATATTTTTCAAAAAAATATATGCAATTTCAAACCCTTTGATTTAGAGTATGACTTTCTTGGGAAATACAGACTTTAAACATGTGATCTAGTTAAAATGGGGTCATTGGAAAGGCCCCATACCATTATGACTGACATGTTTATGTGAAAGAAAAATTAGTAAACAAAGAACTGCACACAGGAGAAGAAACTGTGGAATCAAGATTGGAGTACCTTATCCACAGCCAAGCAGTAAGTTGCCTGGTCTGAGTTATTCTGTAATGAAATTTCTAGCAAATTAATACACCATAAATGTAAGAGTTTAGCATGAACAGTGAACATTTGCAGAATAAATAAATTAAATGTCTTATAAAAATGTCTGTTGGGGTCTGGATAGTATCACATGGATTTATCTAAATATGTAGGATATTCCCACTGTTCATAATTAATAGTGCCTTAATTGGAATCATAACAGCTAAGTCATCTTGTTGCTGTTCAACATCTTTCAGTTTAGGGGCAGGGAGGAGCACCAACAGTTCTTCTCTTTCTCTGCTGCATGGCTGGCAGTGCCCACAATACTGGCAAGAAGAAGCCAATGAATGCTCTTGAAGCCTAAACCTAACAGACACATTTTATCATTGTAATTCACCTAATATTTGACATTACAGTATTCTTCCACATTACCTGTTTAGAGATGCATCCAAAATCCTTTTATAATGATAAAAATTATTGGAACTTTTTCATCCCATTTGAAGAATTTATTAAGGGACACTTCAGAACTGATTTATTATATCATTGAGGATTTTGTTCAATAAGTTTTAACCATATTCACTCTCTTCCTCAAATCCTTTGCGTTTCATCTCAGACCCTACTCATTCAACATAGTGTTTTTTAGTTTTTTTCCACCAATCAAGGCCAAGTTTTGCTGCTTATATATTCATAGACACGTGGCATTGATTTGGAACACTGTAGTCTACACAATATTAAGACTTCCTCTGTAAGTAGTTGAATATCCTAGAGATACTCTACTGAGAAAGAAATGCTTTTAAAACATGTATAACTAAAGGAATTTGTACATTTCAGAGGCAGAGGAAGTCAGCACCACTGTTTTGGTACATGGGATGTATTTGCAGATCTATGAATCTGTCTCCAGGTAACATCTGAGCAGCTGAGGATTTTATGCTACATGGCTTTATATACACTCTACTCCATGTTATGAAATTGCTGCAATTCTTTATGGTTTAACAAGTTTGAGAAGTTATATTGCAAATTTATACTTTAAAGAAATCCATTTCAACAATAAAGTTTATTTGGAAATTTCATGTTTCAGCAATTTACAAGAATTCCGTGTTGTTATGCATATAAAAGTTTGGATTCCACATTTCCATTAATACATTAGTGACACAGAAATGATTTTCTTTTAAAATGCAAAATCATATTTCCTTCAGGTAAGGGCTTTACCATGACAAATCTCTTTCCCAGAAGGATATTTAGAAATATAATCTACATTTAATACAGGGAGAAATGGAAGAATTAACATCTCTGAAATTACTTGATCTAAGTTTACATGTACAGGTTTGTACAGAAATCTGAACATGGAAGCAATTTCTCAGATATCACCAAGCTAAGATGATTTTTATAATTGTTTAAATATTGACCATAGCTTAAGTACCTTCCTTAGAAACTTCTTAGAAATCAAAATAATTAATAATATACAACCCTGATATTGAAATATTCTCTGTAAAATTCAGCAGATTTTTATTATAAAACATAATTTGTAGCTTAAGAATCGTATATTAAAAACAATATTGGTTCCCTGCATTAATCTTCATCTCTGATTTTACGCAAATAGAAAATGTCCTCAGACAGAGGATTTCTAATATCATCTCTAATTTGACTCTAATTTCACTCACTGGCAAGGACTGATGGAGACAAAATGAAGTAATGATATCTCTGACCCTGACACTCACTGGATGTCACTGTTGACACTGGTTAGGCCAACCTGAACAGCTATGATGGCCTAGCCCATCAGCTTCCAGTGGATAGTACCCAGGAAGTAGGTGTAGAATGTAAGACAGGGGAGTAAAAAATGAGTGGAAACACTTCAATGAAACATTCAGATATATAAGTGGAATTCAGGAACAACAACCAGAGGAGTTCAGTGGGAGGGTGCACATAGAGGAGGCAGAATTTTTCTTTAATTTAAGTCAAAATGAGAGTTGATGAACACACAGGACAGGTGATATATGTCTGCAAAAGGAGACTACCTAGTCAGAAGTGCCTCTGTTTAATCAAACTTACAAGAGCAAGAGACAGGAGCTGACACCTAAGACTGCTGCCGCGTCTCTTTCATTTTGTGCATTTATCTTTAAGATGAGAGTGTTGCAAGGACTATTTCCCTGAGTATGGAAGGCACCGATATTCCAATATGATAATGGGAGAAATAACGAAGTCCTACTTGTTGACATTGTATTCTGCCTGCCGCTGTAGATAAAATAGATCTCATGACTGTGAGCACATCAAAACAGCAACCTGCTGCAAACCCAGGTGTATACCTGTGTTTCTGTTTCACCCAATATAGATGTACAATCAGCTAGGGCACAAAGGACTTCACAAATATTCAAGAACTTGACTTACTATCTACACCAAGTTCTACCAAATTCAGAGGGTGATAAGAGGCAGGTGCCATGGCCAAGTCTCCAAGGACAGCGCTTCCTCCACCCTCCTCTTGGATCCATAGCTCATGCTCCTCACTAAAGCATTCAGTGTCTGAAATAAGACGCCCGTCTCCAAATTACTGAAGTCTCCAGTGTAACACATGGTAAGCATTCACTTACTTATGGCATCATATACATATGTGTGAGTGTGTGTAGTTTGTATGCAGTTTGTTTCCCTGAGCAAGGTGGGAAAAATCTTACTGCAATGCTAAAAAAAGAGAATTTTGACCTGACTGCAGGGTCTGCCATCCCTTTAAGCCTGCTTATTTAATATCCTGTAACCGCTTGTCCTCTGATCCATTTCATGCAGGTTTAGGAATTTACACAAAAAACAAGTCCCAGTCCTTGATCCAGCATCTCTGTGACGGTGTCATATGGCCTATCTCTGCTCCCTCTCTCAACCGTGTAGCCTGGTGCACATGCTAACTAAGCCTCCTCATGACACAAGGCTGCCTCCTTCCCTTTTCCTCCCAAGAGTCCTGGAGATGACCATACCTTTCCTTTCTTGTGGACCTGAGACTCAACCCCAGAGCCTACCAGTTCACATGAAACCTCTTCTTCCTCCTATCAAATCCAACAGCTACCTGAATATTCTGTTGTCTGCCTACTGTTAAGGTTAGACTGTGTCTCTAAAAGCTTTTATGTTGGAAGCTTAATACTCAGATGCTTCTATTGATGGGAATGGGAGGTGAGATCTTTGCAAAGATTAGAATTATAGAAGGCCATAGGAATATGGATCACACAGAGGCATTTGTGCCTCTAAAACAAGAGAAGGAGGATTAGACCTTGCAAGCTACTTGTCCCTTTTGCTCTATCATGTTTCAGCAAAATAGGCCTCACTAGAGGTATCTCCTATATCTTAGACATCCCAGACCTCAGACTTGAGAGAAGTATTTTATATCTTTATTCTTTATCTAGCCTCATGAATTCTGTTGTAGTACACAGACTAAGATGCATACATTGAGCTTAGACGTTGGAAAAGAACTCTAAGTTTCCTTTGTGTAAAAATAGGTGTAATAAATATCTCACATAGAACATTCGATAATTTTTAAAAAATGTACACAACATAGTTAATATTAGGTAATGTTTATTCTAATTATTTAAGTAGTTGGTCTTAAATCTTCTATCTTCACATAGGATATGATCAGAACATTTACTGTGAGACAGTTTTTCTCCCAAGCATATTCATCCTAACCCAAGGCCCTAGAACTGTGCACATGCTTAGAATTGGGGAAATACATTGAAAGTGGAGAGTGATCTAATGACCAAAGTCACAGAACACATGGTTAGTCAGGAAGACAGAACTTAGATATGCTGAGCCACTGGAATGAATCTGGTTAGAGCTCAGCTTGCTCAGATTCCAAACATGGGAACACAAAGAACAGCTTCCCATTTAATTTACTATATTTAAGGTAGTTTTCATGTCATCAATATAAACTGAGAGAAGCTAGCATGGAAAGGCAATTTAACTCAAAATACAGACAGGCTTATTTTATGGACTGTATTTTCATCTAGTATAAAATCTCATTCCATTAGATTAGTTGCTTCCAATAAAGTCAGTCTATTACCTGACTCATAATTATACTATTTTGCACCAAACTAAACAAATTTGGACTGAACAAATATTCTTACATACTCATTTATCTATTTTAATAATATTATTAATAGGTTTGGTACTCAAGAGAATATTGCAACTCAGTAAAAATTACAGAGGTCATGGATAGTTTTGCAAAATAGTTACCCTAATGTCCACAATCATAAAATGTTAAGAATTATCTTGTTCTAAGAGTTCTTTCAAGTGCTGTCAACAGCTAATTCCCCACTGATTGTGTGTGTGTGAGTGTGATGTTATAGCATTAAGAATTATAATATGTTACTTTATGTTGCACCATAATATTATATAGATATATGTATGAATAGATTTTCTAAATAGCTTTCAACTGATTTTAACATAGTTGCACATTGTATGCTCACTTTCCCTAAATACAAAAGGCAAAACTAATTTTCAAATTGGTAATCCTCACCCTTCTTTATAACATCAGAAGTTAAAATACGTGTATAGTAATCATTGAAAAAAAATTCATGACTTATCTCATTTCAATTATTTCACTGGCTAACATTTTGCCATGTGTCCCTTCTTTTCCTCAAATATCCTTAAGATATTCTTATCATAACCAAATTTTCAGTTTTCAAATAAAAATATAATTGTGAACGATCATAAGTCTTTTACTTTCTTATTTGCCTTTGTTATTACATGTTTTCATTTTTGTTTTGTTCAGGGTTTGTTTGTTTGTTTGTGTTGTGTTGAGACATGATGCTACTCATTGTGTAGCCCAGGCTTGCCATGAATTCAGAAATCCTGGGCTTTGCAATTGCACATCTGACTCTCTGACCTTCAAGCACTATTAGTAGAAGTGGAAATTCTTACAAGGATGCATGTGCTTCTCATGTGCTTTCACTCTTACTGCTGTACTTGCAGCCTTCCCAAGTCTGATGTGCAGACGAACATCAGCACATGGGCTTTCCGCTTTCTTTATCATCCACTCCATTGTTTAAGCTCTTGATAAAATAACTTGAAGTATCTCCTCCAACTCTGCCACATGCTGAATCTGTGCCAACAACTGGGATCCTAGGTTGCTTAGTTGGTTCTCTCATGCCCTGGCAGACACCATGACAGGGCAACATATAAAGGAAAGTGTTTATTTAGGGGTTCACAGATCCAGAGGGTTAGAGTCCATGACCATGTTGGCAGCCAGCATGGCAGCCAGCTGGCAGACTTGATGTTGATGCAGTAGAGCTTACAACTGATCCACATAGGGGTAGCAGGAGCTCACTGAGAATTTCATGGACTTTTGAAACTTCAAAGCCCATGGGCAGTGACACACTTTCTCCAAGCAAGGTCACACCATCTAATCCTCCCCCAACAGTTTCAGCAGCTAGGAGACAAACAGTCAAATAGCACCCTAAAGTGTGTCTTGGTGGTAGGCATCACTCTCATTAAAACCTATACAATAGGAAATGAACTTCTGTCTGAGTCTAAGGAAAGTATTTGATGAGGGACATGGAATAAAAACAGAGGGGGCTTGGTAGTTTTTACTTCATACCAAATCAGCTGCCCTAACACCTCAGTTCAGTCAGGAATAGAATAACAGCTACAAATAGAAATACAAATAGAAATACTATCTTGCTGACATACCCTAAGCATAAACAGGAGGTGCCGGACATTAACTGACACAGACACATTGTTTATAACAGGCTTCACCAGATATATAATGACTAGTGTCTAGTCCTGTCCTGAAGATCGCTAGTGCCCCGCCTCCCAGCTGCTGGGATTACAGGCATCATACTCATCCCAGAAAAGTGTTCCTTTCACATTTTACTCATTTGTTATGGTAGACATGCACAGTTTCCTTGTACCATTTTGAATTTATTAACACATTTTGTGTTCATTGTGTGTAAGTGTTTAGTTAGAAAGCTGGGGAAGTTTTTCAGTGGGTGAAGCATCCAGCATGCAAGCTTGAGAACCACAGCTGGAATTCCCAGAATCTAACAGAAGCTGGACAGTCCTTATGGCTGCTTGTAACTTGGCACTTTGAAGGCAGGGGCAAGGAATCCTTGGGACAAGGTGGCTCACTAGACTAGCTGACCAGTAATCTTCTAGTTCATTGTTAGACTCTGTATCAATAAACCAAGTAGACAGTGATAGCTAAATCTTTATTACCAGCATCAACTTTAGGCCTCCACACATAATGTGCATGTGCACCCTCAGATACATGTAGCATGTACCCATATACATGCACGCATACACACACACATGAATTTTCAGCATACTTGCTTGGGCAAAATAAAATAATTTAACTAGGTAAATTAAAATAAATGATTTCGATGTTAAAATGTTCACATTTCATATTTTATAAATTGCTTTGAATTAGAGTTTGAAAGAACTATTTTACCAATCTTATCAATTAAAACCTGTCTAAGAGGGCTGTAGAGCAAATTAAGTAATAACCATGATATATGAATGAATGAGAAATATTTTAAAACTATTGCTTATGACACAGCTTGTCTATACTACTAATAAAAACTGAGTCACGGTAAAAGCTTTGCTTATTTACATGTACTTTGAAATATTCCCTTCATTTATGAATTTATCTTATTCATATCCATTAGGATGTGTTGATGAATTAATAATACAAAGAAACTGTAAAAATATCTTTTCTGATTATGGGATGTGTCATCCTAGGTATTTGATTTTGCTTTCTGAATACTGGTGAGTTCTTTAACTAGCATAAAAGATGTTATATTTTACAAGTATCATGTATATTAATTTTTCTTAACCTAATAATCTCTAAGCTGTCAAAAATTCCAAAGAATTATATTGTAAATTTTTGCAGTCTTGTTAGAATTCAGAGACAAGTGAACTTACCATCTTCACCCTGCCTGCCTATCAACTACATCTTGTCTTGATCAATCATCGTAATTTCCTTATAAGTTTTGTTCTTTCTTTTGGCTTCATTTTTCAATCTGATCTCTGAATGCTAATTAGGCTGAGGCAGCTCTGCTGTGGGGGCTGCTCCTTTCTTACTTTTCCCATTCATTGCTTCAGGTTTCCTTTGGCCTCACTGCTAAGGTGTTGGAAATGTCAAGAGCCATGGGAAACCATCGTGTAAAATAAGTGTTCTCTCTTCTCACCATTTCTTCCCTGACAGTATAAGGACGTGAGGCCACCAATTAGAAGACATCCAGCTCCTTGACCTTTAGGCTTTAGTTTTATCTCTGAACTTGCTGCTGCCCAGATCTTCTATTCTAAACAATAAACATTTGGCACCTTTTGCAAAAGGTACAAATAATTAAGACTGATATGACTTCTGTTTATAATTCTATATCATAACCCATGACAGTTCTCAAGGAGCTGCTGAATTGAACAAAAAAGTCTGTTTATTCACTCCCTGAATTTTAAATCTTGATTTAAAAAAAAAAAAGGTGGTATTTGGAGGTCAGACATGACAAGGTTTTCATAACCATGAGTATGGGTGATTTGAACTTGTTATTTTTAGGTAGGTCTCATGGTGCATTGTGCTGTTGGACTTCATGCTACTTCTGGTGACTCATAGATGGGTGTTGTAAGGAAGCTTATTAATTCACAACAATATTTATTATAGTCTCTATGAATTGGTCATGAATAAGGTTGTTAGGCCATGTGAAATATTAAATCCTTAAAAAATTTTTTTATCTAGCATTGCTTATAATAATAACAAACTTGTTTCTAAATATAAGAAGCAAAGAGTTTCTTTTCTCTGATTTTCTTAAGATTTATTTTTATCATGGCATACGAAGATGAATTTTTCTCCAGGTAAATTTGTTTTATTACTCAATATTTCCTTGAAAATAGTAAACATATATATTGTCAGAGAAATATTGACTTCCCTACCAAAGGCAATTAACAGACACAAGGATAGAAGAAATTACATTAGCATTTCACTTTACAATGAAATGATACTTCAAATATCTAGTTTGGCATATTCTTAATAAAACAAGCAAAACAATAGTTTGGCAAGCATTCAATTAAACCTAACATACCAATGTCTCTTTTTAATCAATTTACTTCTGAGAAAAATCTTTCAATATGACAAACAAATGCAATAGAATTGAATATTTAGATATAAATTGTATCCAATACTTTCTTTGTAAAGAATATGTATTCTTTTTCTTACTATTAGATGAATCACAACAGAAGAAAATATTAATAAGCAACAAATAGCTCAGAAGGAGCTGCCAAAAATGTCTCCCTCCAATTGCGCAAGTGAAAGTGAATGAATTATATTGCGATGCACAGAATACATGCACGCTAGGCACATGACACATGTACACTGGCTAAAATCTTGGTCCCTTTTCCGTATTATTAATTTGGTAGATGCTTCTCTGTATTATTCATAGTAGGAAAGGTTTATGATAAAGCCATTAAAAATCTATCATTCTTAACTTATGTGAAGTGTCATGGTCACTTCTCGTTTCATTAGCTTTAGAAAAAGTTTATATGACATGGACCCATTTCACAAGATGTTAGAAAAGAATAAAGATGCTAAAATTTGAATTAAAAATATTTATAATTATGTTGCATACCATTTTGCTATTAAAGTTTTCCTTTTAGTTTAATTGAATATTTAAATATAGAAATTGTTGTGCCCCTAAGCTAAAGGCCTAAAGAATAACACACAGGACTTACTTTGATGTGGTTATGAGGTCTGTTTGAGACTACAGCAGGAAGTACAGTTAGGCTAAGATGCACCCTACAACCACACTCAAACAGCAGTGCATCCTCTTTACCAACTTGTAAATTAGTGTTTAAAATTCTGCTCTTCCGTGTTTCCAACATTTCCCCACTACTCTGCAGTCTACTAACAAATGCACTTAGGGACATGCACATCATCATTGCCACTATTACCATGAACTCCACCACCACCACCATCATCATCATCTTTGTCCTCACTATATCACCAATACCACCACCACAATCATCATCACTAGCATATCAATCACAACCACAACCACAACCACAACCGTAATCTTCTATTCATAACACCACCACCCACCACCACCACCACCACAATCATCATCATCATCATCATCATCATCATCATCATCATCATCATCATCATCTACTTCTAATGTCCCTAAACTTGACTAGGAGGAAACCCATCACCTACTACCCTCATTTAGTATTCCTACCCCTAATGGAGATTTTCAAATCTTATCTCCAGAAAGACTTTCTGCAAGAAACCTTATTTGATTTTCTTTAACTGATTGTTTTTCAGGATTGAATCTCCTATCTTAATTCTAGACAGACTGTCTACTTACTCTGCTTCGAATGGATTCTTCTGCTCAAATTAGTGAATAGCAATCAAACTTTCACATTTTCAAAGTTGTTTTCCAAACTGAAACAACCATTCGCTAATTTCTTATTCATCTTTTCAATGGTTTCTATTGAAACAAAACCCTGCTCCATTTTTTCACAGACAGAAAAATGACTATGCTTTGATCCATTTCATGTGGCTGAGTGCCTCCTCAGCAAACAGTATAAATTTCTGGCTGCTTCCAAAGTTCACTGAACATCCTGGTTTACTCTGGATGCGTTTCCTCTGTTATCAAGGTCACTACTTCCATTCTTCACCAGAAAAACAGAGAGCTGGCCTAAATATGATAATGATTAACATGAAGTTATTAAAAGTTTAAATTCCTTCTCTATCTAACTCACTCTTGATTATCAGAATCTTTGTGTATGTGTGTATATATGTTTTACAACTTTTTTATTAGATATTTTATTTACATTTCAAATGTTATCCTCTTTCCTAGTTTCCCCTTTGAAAACCCCGTATTTCACCCCCACCCCCTTGCTGCTCCCTAACCCACCCACTCCCACTTCCCTGTCCTGGAATTCCCTTATACTGGGGCATTTAGCCTTCACAGGACCAAGGGCCTCTCCTCCCACTGATGTCCAACAAGGACATCCTCTACTACATATGCGGCTGGAGCCATGGGTCCCTCCATGTGTACTCTTTGGCTGGTGGTTTAGTCCCTGGGAGCTCTGGTGGGTACTGACTGGTTCATATTGTTGTTCCTCCTATGGTGCTGCAAACCCCTTCAGCTCCTTGGGTCCTTTCTCTAGCTCCTCCATTGAGGACCCTGTGCTCAGTCCAATGGTTGGCTGAGAGCATCCACCTCTGTATTTGTCAGGCACTGGCAGAGCCTCTTAGGAGACAACTATATCAGGCTCCTGTCAGCAAGCACTTGTTGGCATCCACAATAGTGTCTGGGATTGGTGACTGTATAAGGGATGGATCCATAGATGGGGCAGTTTCTAGATGGCCTTTCCTTCAGTCTCTGCTCCACACTTTGTCTCTATATCTTCTCCCATGGATATTTTGTTCCTCCTTCTAAGAAAGACTGAAGTATCCATACTTTGGTCTTCCTTCTTCTTCTTGAGCATCATTTGGTCTGTGAATTGTATCTTGGGTATTCTGAGCTAGGAGATTCCAGTTATGGCAACAATATCCGGTTGGAAGCAACACCACCAAGAAGAGACAAGCCTTATTTTGAAAATGGCCCATTTTAAAAGCTGATAGGGCACATTAAAGTAATGCCAAACCTGGGATGGAGATTCGCATGTCCCTCTGGGGACATTGCTAGCTTAAGTCCTCTCTTTCCAGTCTCAACAATTTTTCTCGGCCTAGTGGCACTCTTCTCCCTTCTTCCCTGATCATTTCCTTTCTATAGCAGTAAGCAGGAATTCACACATTTTCATTTCAAAGGACACAATTGACATGGTAGCTCATGGGGAAAAGGAGTTGTGCCAGAGTATAAACAACCCCCGGAATTTCATTGACTGGTGGCAAGGTTGGATAAGTGCCACACACTGTACACATCAGCTTTACTGCTGAGAAACAATAATGCCACATTCTAGGCTCTGAAGTATGTTCTCTCTTTTAAGGAAAATTGCAGTACAAAGTTTTTAAAAAGAAACTGTTTCAGAATTGTTGTCTTTCGCTAGATACCATATGTTAAAGAGTTTCTAAAATGTTTTTGGAGCTCTGCAAGTTGATTCGCCTACGGAAATTTAAAGGTCACCTATTTTAAAGAAAAAGATTAATGAGATAGAATATATTTCATACAAATTGGTTAGACCTCCTTTACTACATAGTAACATGCACTTGGACATGACTTTTAATAAAACACATTCACTCCGTTGGATTTACAAGAGAGTTGAAGCCAGGATAAATCTCTGGCTTCATAGCCTTCATTTTCATTCTATTTTGGGTATATTATTATCAAAGTTTAAAACATTTCAAAGGAATTTAAAGGCCTCTACTCACTGGTCATCTTGGACTTCAGGAAAAGCCAGATGGATCAAAAAATTCCCAAACCAGCAAACAGCAAAGAGTCTAAGCAATCAGAGGCTTATGGTCTTACCTCCGGCTTCTCTGGTAACATCAGAGTGGTAAACCCTGCCTGTATTATTTCCTAACATCTGCATCATCATCTAAAAACGCCAAAGGATGTGGGCTTCGCTGAGGTTCGTTAAGGTCAAATGAATAGATTCTAGGTTTTATCTGCGGCCTTACCTAGAGACCTGTTCTTTTTTTAAAAATAAAAATAAAATTAACTTTAATCTTTTTTTTTTAAGTTCAGTCATTCAGTCATTAGCCCCCCCCTCCCATTCTGTCCTCTAATAGCTCCTCATCCCATTCTTCCCCCCCCTCTCCATCTCCAAGAGGATGTTCCCACCCACCTCCCCCAACACATACACCACACCCTGATAGGCCTCCCGATTCCCACTAAAAAACTACAGGGACAAAAAAAAAAAAAATAAAAAAAAAAAAAGGAGAAGAGACTGAGGGAAAGGAGGTCCAGTGACAGGCCCAAATTGGGACTCATCCCAAGGGGAGGCTCCAAGGCCTGACACTGATAGTATGATGTACTTACAGCCAGAAGTCTAGCATGGCTGCCCTGCCAGAGACCTGACCTTTTAGGCAAACCAAAGCATTACATGGTGTTTATCTCCTTTTAATCAATAATCTAGCTGGGCCTATCAATCACCTAACCTTGAATCAACTCTAGAGTAAAGGCGGCTCACCTGAAGCCACACTGAGAAGGCACACTGAATAATTATCTTTCTGGAACACTCAAGTCCCTTCTCCAGCAGTCCCTGTAGAAGTCCTGTCACGTGGGGCTGCGCCTACCCACCTTTCTTGCTTACTCAGAACATTGTTACTTTCTCTTTCCTCATTTTCCATCTTTTTCTCTCATACACTGGCCATCCTCGGAAAGCAACCTGGGCGTCCCTGCTCTTTCAGCAAAGCTCCCTTCACCACAGAGCAGCCCCTTGCTGACCTCCATGACAGAAGCCATGAGTCTTTCTTCTCTCTTCTCCATCTCTCTTTCTAGCAGTCACCAGGGTTTACACATTGCCTTCCCTATTTGTTCATTTTTGTTATTTGATTGGCTTTGTTGTTATTGTTTCTTTTTGGCTTCATTTTGAAACTGTAAAACATTTTTCAGTTTCTTTTCTCTGAGTCTATTTAAATTACACATTTAGTTGTTATTAGTGAGACTAAGAACTTAAAAAGAGAACAGAAAACTTGCTTCCCTGTTAACAACTTGAGGCGTGAGTTTTCTGGAAGACTGGTTACTCCTCTCAGGCAATAGGGACTTCATTAAAACCTTTCATATATATCAAGAAGAAAATAATATGTATTTAAAATTCAAGTTTTATCCTGGTTTAGTAAACTAGTGGTTGTACTTTTTCCTTCAGCATCATGTTGAGCAGCTCTTAAGTCCAATTAGAGAAACACTGGTTTCCTATAAACATTTGTCCTTTTACCCACTGATAAGCAACTCTCGCCTTTTCCCAAGTAAACTTCTCTTTGCATCAGTTAGAGAGAAATACAGAAAACCACAATCAATCAATATGCAGAGTTGTGGAGACCAGTCCCAGGGAACACTGTGGAACAGGGAGCAGAGCAATAAGTGCCAGAGGATAAGAGAGTGTGCAGAGAGATTGTGTCTGCTAGTGACAGTTGGAGCAGTGAGATCGTGTCTGCTAGCAACAGTCGGAGCTACACCCATAAATTCTCACAATCATGACTGCCCAAATGGGAACTATACAAGGGACACACCAATACACATGTCACTGTGGACCCAGAAAAGTCCAGGAGGCCTTAACCTTAAACAAACACTGTAGCAACTGAGGAATTTTTGGAGTGGGAGAGGTCATCTACTCCAGTACTTTAATTGCTTGTCCAGTTCCAAATGGTAAGCCCTAAAAACATAAATACAAGGAGCATCACGCTGACAGAAACTGACAGAAAATATTCATAAATATTTAGAAAAAAAAATATATATATAATAAACATTTGTCTTTATAACCACTGATAAACAGTCTTCACACTTTAATTTTTTTGCAACAAATAGAGACCACTACAGAAAACCTTTATGTGTGTGTTTTATATAACATATATATATATATATATATATATATATATATATATATATATATATATATATTTCTCCCTGTCTGTCTCTTTCTGTCTGTCTCTGTTTCTCTCTGTGTTGCTGCTCTCTCACTGTGTGTGTGTGTGTGTGTGTCTGTCTGTGTGTGTGTCTGTGTGGTGTTGCCCTAGAACTCCATGTATAGTCCATCCTAAGGATAAATTTCTCATACCATTTCTGCTTCACCAAATGCTGAAATTATAGTTCTATGCCTGTGACAATAGTCTTTTGATCTTTAATTTTTGCCCTTTGCTATTATTCCCTCAGCATTCACTAAAAATGAGAGGAAGTAAAGGGACACATCTCATGGCAATGAGGGCAGAAACAGGTCCCTGATGGAGCTCAAGATATAACATCTCAAATATACCACTGAGAAGGACCAGAACGTCCCATGCCAAAATAGGATTCTCTGGTATATCAGTTATTTTGAGTTGCTTGCTTCCAGAAATTGCAGATACATCAAGCACAGAGAAAAAGCTGTTCTTTGGTGAGAGAATCTACATCAACAAAGAAATAGAGCCCAGCCTGCATCAGAAAGCAAGGGAGATGAGTCATCAGAGGTTTTTGAAGTTAGAGAAGGCATTGGCTTAAATCTAAGACAGAAACTTTCCCTTTGCATAGGGTACATTTTACAGCAATCGCATCCTAACTGGCCTGTCCAGTATAACTTTCATTCCCTGTTTCATGAAAGGATCAAATTTCAGCCTCTCAGGGCTACTTATTGTAGAGACTTACTAATTTCTCTGAGTTTTCTGCCCCATGCATGTGAGATCCATATGCTAATACATCTGCAGTTTTCTCATTAATTTACTGTAGGGAGTCAGTCAGGGACTGTGCTGGGCAGAGAGAAAATTATTTTTCCTTCTTTACAACACTACTGATGACAGTTGAGTCTGTCCAGCAGGCTGCACCGCATGAGATAATGAGATTCCTCTGTGTTGATATTACTGCCGCTCACACTGTGAGCTATACACAGCCTAACTGATGTTCAGTTAGGCACCTGAAGGGGAGTTGCCACAGTGTTAGAAACCCAAGTGTGGGATTGTCTTAGTGGAGGAGAAACATGTCAAGGATCTAAAATTTAAGGCTATAAATTTAATAATGCATGTGTTTTGGTAAAATATCAGATCGAATCCAGAGATACATATACATTTCATTCTTATCAAATGTTCACAGATGGTGACATCCTTGTCCCAGTTAAATTAAACAAAATTGTTGGTATTGACTTCTAAGTCAAAAATTGTTCAATATTCAATACCCATATTTCTAAAGCCTAGAGTTTTTTTTTTTTTTAAAAAAAGATAAGATATTATCCCTGAAGAATAGAATAGGCTGTTCTGGGGATTGTCAACATTAGTCTCTGGATACCATATTTTTATATAGAAACATATGATGCTTTGGGAAGGTGAGAGCAGTGAAGGAGAATGAGAGAAACAACCGTCAAAGGCATCTCCGGCCTCTTCCTTCAACACACAAGCAGAGAAAAGGTTTTTTGTTTTTTTGTTGTTTTTTGTTTGTTTGTTTTTTTGAGACAGGATTCTTTAGCCCTGGCTGTCTTGGAACTCACTTTGTAGACCAGGCTGGCGTCGAACTCAGAAATCCACCTGCCTCTGCCTCCCAAGGAAGTTTCCTTTTAACAAACATTGTACATTTAAGTACTTTGGACTGACTCCCCGTGAAAGATTAACTCCCAGGAAAGGAGACCATGGTAGACATCATACCCCAAGCTCTCAGAATCATGTACGTAGCTAACACTTTATTCAATTCCACCTTAAAAAACAAATGAAAAAATTGAAACATTGATAGTTTGAGCATTGGCATAAAATTAGCCTAATATCACTAGGTTAACAGTAATAGCAGCAAACTGTCACTATAAGGTAAAGAATATACATTTTTAATCTATAATTATTCTGAGATATATGGTATCCTTTCATGTTTAAAATTTAGTCTTGTAGATAAAGTTTGTTCATTTATGATTTTCATTTGGAGAAAATGTAGCATAACTTTAATTCTATGATGGTTCTTAAATGCTTTAACCTCCCCACTAGCCCATCTTCCACCAGAGGTAGTTGAAAAGAAAGGATATGGGGGGAAGGACAGTGAAAGTAGACCTGTTCAGATAGGTTCATTGGAGCAACTCCTGTGTTGTCTGATAATGGGCAGTTCAGTTCACAGGTTAGCATGCAGCTCGATCCACTCAAAAACACTTCACAGATACACCAGTAGTCCAGTTAAGTAGAGTTGGATTAGCCACAGTGATGGCATGACCTAGCAACAGCTAGTCCTCAGCTTCAGCCGGAGTAAGTAGGAGGGACCAACAGGAACACCGGGAAAAGTCCTCAGCTCTTCCTCTCTCGGGGAAGCCAAGATCTGTGAAGACAGGAGACCCACAGTTGGACAGCTAGCTGTACAAGCAGGCCAAGCTCGCTTTCCATCACTCCCATGAGTCCTATTTATACCCTCCTAACACCACATGTCCTCCACATGCCATTGGTCTTGCCTCAGCAAGTGCATCCAATCAGCTGGAGTCTTCTGAGTCCCGACAAATGCAGCTCAACTATGCAATGTAAAGCAGACCAATGTGTGTGTGTGTGTGTGTGTGTGTGTGTGTGTGTGTGTGTGTGTTGTTAGCAAAGAGTCCTTCATTATATGTCCTTTTATGTGCTTGCTCTAGCAGGACATCCTCTCTCCTGTATCTACTTCAGTGAAATGTTCCTTCAGGAGTTGGCCTTAGCCTTTCACACCTGTGCCCGCTTTAATGAAACGTTCCTTCAGGAGTCTGCTTTAGTGTTTCACCTGTGTCCACTTCAGTGAAACACTCCTTCATGTGTTTGCCTCAGCAAAACATCATCCAACACAACTGACTTTCCAAAGAACTCTTAAGTTGCCACTTCAATGCAATATCTCTCTCCCTCCACTCCCTCTCTCTCTTCTCTCCTCTCTCTCTCTCTCTCTCTCTCTCTCTCTCTCTCTCTCTCTCTCTCTCTCTCTCTCTGTGATTGTATGTGTATGTGTTTGTATAACTTAACAAGTCAGTGCTATTATGCTTGATTTAAAGACTAGACTATAAATATACTCTAATCTCTTATGCAATTCTCAGGCATAATATTAACTTACTATCTAGAATGTTATTGTCCAGGAAGATGGGGTGGGGTTATTAAAGAACCACTGAGTACACTTCATATTCTTCTCTACAAAATATGCCATTTGCAAAGTAATGAAACTACAGAGTCTGCAGGATAATAAGGAAACAGGAAAGAATTGATGGTATTGTGTGATTCCTAAAAATTAGGATCCTTGAAAGAAATAACCATGCTACGAATAAAAATTACTCACCTCAAGAGCCCTGCCACCAGGAGAAACACTCATTATCTTTGATGAATCTCTCTACCAGGTCTAGAAACTTGGAGCAAACTCTAAATCTACATATGCACATTTATTAGCCTTAGCTTTTGTTTCATCTTTTTTTCTGTACATTGTAAAACTGTTGTGGGCAAGACAGGTTGAGAATTTTTCTCTGCTTTATTTTGGCCAAAATGATGTATAAATTCCTATTTGCCCCTTGTCTACTCCCTCCACTGAAGTTGGGGCAACTACTGTGGTATTGAGAACAATGAATATTAAAACGAAGACTGAAATATTCCGAATTTTAGAGAAATGCCTGGAGCTAACTCAGTGAAATCTGAGTGCCACTTAGGAAGTGGTGTCTGTAATGAGACATTTCCCACAGAGATAGTCTCGAGTATTTGAACACTTGTTCCCCATTGGGTCTTGGTGTTTGGGGAAGTCACTGAGCCTTCAGAATGGATGCACTCTTCCAGGAAGAAGTGTATAGAAGGGATGCATTTTTCCAGAAAGAAGTTAGAGAAATTATGTATTCTTCCAGGAGGAAGTTACAGAAGGTATTCTTTATTCCTGAAAGAAGTATATCACTGGAGCGGACTTTGAAGAATTATAGGTTTTCTTCCCACTTCTGTTCCTACTCTTCCTGTTTGTGCGTGTGTGTGTGTGTGTGTGTGTGTGTGTGTGTGGACAGAAATCTGATCAGCCAGCTTCCTGCAACTGATTCCTGTTTGCCTTGCCTCCCTACTATGGTGTATTCTTTTCCTCTGTAACAATTAGCCAATTAAACCCATGTTCCTTAAATTGCATTTGGTCATGGTATTTTATCACACAAGAGCAAAGGTTATATGTATGCCTGTGTATTTGTGAGAATAATAGAAAATATAGAAATAATAGAAAATACACATTTTAGAGGAATGGCACTGGTAGAAGAAAAAACCCATAAATTTGGAGTTGAGAATTCTGTCACATGTCTACAATCTCAGCATTCAGAAGGCTGAGGCAGAGGATTATCATGAATTTGAGGCTATCTTCTGCTATACAGTGAAATTCAAGACATCCTCAGCTACAAAGTGATATCCTATCAAAAAGGAGAAGGAGTGGGGAGAAGGAGGAGGAAGAGGAAGAAGAAGAAGAGGGGAGAAGGAGTGGAAAAGGAGGGTAAACAAATATTTTGTAATGCTCACATGAATCAGTTTATGAAGGATGTGTGGGTATCTCATAAAAAACATTTGGATGCCTATTTGCCTCTTTATGAGAGACTGATAATGATAACTCTGAAGCGGCATAGCATCCATTATGAAGGTGGTAAACCCTAACAGTGATGCTTAACAGTCTTCATGATTGTAAATTTCAGAGGTACTTTGGGGCTCAAGAGCTAGGATTTCTAAGTCAGTGTGTACATTTCACATAATAAGCTGCTAATGGTGAGCAAAGTATTATATACTAACTAGATTTTCCACATCTGCATAGTATATTATATATATTTTGTGGTATTGAGATTATAGAACGTTTAGAGTGTCAAACATGCGTTTAATGTATATTTTTAAACAAATTTATGGCAATTAAAATATTTGGAGACAAGGGAAAAAAGAAGCCTTCTATTCTACCAATACATATGTCTCATATATTTAGGTATAATAGAATTCGAAAATATTACTTATCACTTTGGGAAATATGTTTCTAAGTGTATCTCTAAATAACAGATGATTCAAGGAACAAAGTAAATTTCTCATGACCTCACAAGTATTTTTGTCTCTCAAATACATAAAAAAAAAAAAAAAAAAAAAAAAACAGTTTGAGAAGAAGAAGGGTACATGGCAGTTCACCATAAAATTTTAGTTTGAATTTGTTCTTAGGAAGAAAATGACAACTATTAATTTACTGTATTCACTCAAGCTTTAGATATTGTTGGTCTCAAATGAATAAGAGCTAATGCCAGTTAGTGGGTCAATCTTAAAGAAAAGTGTCCCCTCTAGGCCCCTGTATTTGAACACTTGGTTCCTCATTGCTGGTGCTATGTGAGGAGGTTATGGGACTTTTAAAGGTACAGCTTTGCTGGAAGAAGTATATATGGTGGTGGCCTTGGGGTCCACAGCCTTGCTCCACCTTCAGTTCTTGCTTTCTCTATCCTGCTATGTGGCTGAGATGTCATCTGTCAGATTTTTCTCCTTCTACTCTACCCTCCACATGGTTGTGGACATCCAGCTCTCTGAAACCATAAGTCAAAATAAATCTTTTCAGTATTTTGTGTCTGGGCATGGTATTTTACTACTGCCACAGAAAAGTAATTAATATATTTACTGACTCAATCTCCATGAATTTGTTTCATATACAAAAACCTAAACGTTCAAGAAAAAAAAAAAGAAAAAGAAAATGGTTATATTCAAAGCACATGAAAACAATGATATAGGTTCAACTTTATTTGAAACATTGAATTAAATCCATACACACACAAAATGTTATCAATACTCCTACTTATGCAAACTTTGTTTCAAGTAAAAAAAAATCACAACTTTGATATGAAAATAAAAAGAAAACTGATAAATTTAAGAGTCATCCTGGTTTGTGGTTGTTCTATCAAAAACAATAAGTTGGTCAGAACTTTTCAGACACAGTAATAGTATACTGATATGTTAAATCAATATATCTAGTACTGTATGTGGGCTAAAATCACCTACTGAGGTGACTCCCATTTTAAAATGACTTACCTGAACATGTAAGTCTTGTCTCTTTTGTAGGGCTTGTCACTGTCAGTCCTCACCCTTTGTCTCACCTCCCTAGGAATGCCACCAGGCTGCATGTAAGCATGTTTCCAGTCTTGCTCCCAAAGGCCTTTGCACCATGCAAAACATCAATAAATAAATATGTTTTGCTTTTCTTCCCCTTGATAATTCTTAAAACTGAGTAGAGTATGGTTAGGTGAAAGTTCAAAATGGACAGTTGAGAAGATCCTTAAAGTTGATCCCTGTATGAAGGTGCCAAAATGCTCAAGACCAGTGAATGATCTCTGGAAACTTGAAGCAAATCAGAAAGGTTAAATGGCTTATAGAGTGGCACTCACCACAACTAAAACTGCCCTTTTGTAATGGCCACTCTCATTCTGTGCGAAATAATTTGTTTTTAACCAGATTGTAAATAATGAGCAAAAGTGTATTATATACATCAACTGGCACTGACCATCTCAGTGGCTGAGGGGATGGTCCAATAAGGAGTTCTTAAACACCTAAACTCAAACCTGCACCAAGAAATGGAGGAAGGAGGGAAGGGAAGGAGAAAAGGAAGGGAAAAGGGAAGGGAAGG
>NC_034594.1:48894349-48896855 GCF_900095145.1 Mus pahari
GAAGGGAAGAAGGGAAGGGAAGGGAAGGGAAGGGAAAAAGGAAGGAAGAGAAGGGAAAAGGGAAGGGAAGGGAAAAGGGAAGGGAAAAGGAAAAAGGGAAAAGGGAAAAGGGAAAAGGGAAGGGAAGGGAAAAGAGAAGGGACAGGGAAAAGGGAAGGGAAAAGGGAAAAGGGAAAAGGGAGGGAAAAGGGAAAAGGGAAAAGGGAAAAGGGAAAAGGGAAAAGGGAAGGGAAAAGAGAAGGGAAAGGGAAAAGGGAAGGGAAAGGAAAGGAAAAAGGAAAGGAAAAGGAAAAAGGAAGGGAAAGAAAGAAGGGGGAGGGGAGAGGAAAGGATGGGAAGAGAAGGAGGGAAGGGAAGGGGAGGCTAAGCAAGAAAAGAAACAAAACTCCAGTCACTGTTTGGTGGTCTGCTGCCAATCTTTATCTTCTTGAATTCCGATAAAACCATTACAGACTGAGAAGGCTACTCCACGGATGAACACCGTGCACAGAAACTGAAGCCCCTGCTGTCTTCAGTGTTTGACAGGAAAGGCCCAGTTCTCCATGACAGACCCGCATACACATCACACAAAGAGTACTCCAACAGGTGAACAAATTACAAAGTTTTGACTCATCTGCTACATCATCTGGCCTCTCAGTAGCAGACTCCCACTTTTTCAAGCAGCCTGATACCTTCCACATCCAGCAAAGTGAAAAAAAAAAGAAAAGAAAAGAAAAGAAAAACAAACAAACAAACCAACAAACAAACCAAAAAAAAAAAAAAAAGCCAACCAAAGCATGGACTCGTGTGCTACAGAACTTAATAGGCTTCAAAAGATGTGCTGGTTGCAATAGTTCCTACTCTGGTGAATAAAGATAAGTTTGACCCTAATTGTAATGATTTAAAATTCATGGTCCAAAACTGTAAATCATTTTGTCCACCAGTAGGAATTGTGAATTTCATCAACAGGAATGATCTACTTGAATAAAAATGTAACAAGGGAGCACTATCCAAAAAAATTTTAAGCAAAGCATAGCTAAACAAAACTAAAAATCTAAATCATTTGGCAGGTGAAATATGCATCTCAATAAAAGACAGAAAAGCAGATTTCATGTTTCAACAATAATTTAGATCAAGTGAAATGACAAACAAAAGACCTTTAGGTAAAATTTTTTAAGATAAACCCTTATTATGCCAATATCATTCATATCCACACAGCATAAAAAGACAATGAAATGTAGTCCACATTCTCGGAGTCTCTTAGATAGGCCAGCTGGAGTAGTTCCTCAATGGCTACCGCCGCAGTCGCTCTCAGCTTGAGAAACAAGATCCACTAAAATTCCCTAGAGAGCGTTGAGGTTACCCCTTCAGAGGGTAGTGATATGGTAGGAGACAAGAGCTGGTCAGCTGAGGCAGACACCTCAAAGCAGCAGATCTAGTGATGTCCTTGGTAGAGGTCAGAAATATGAGACTATGGCTCTGGTTCCTGGCTCAGCGATATGTTCTACCCTTCCTGTATCTCTGTCTCGATCTGACTCTATCTCTCTGAATCTTTCTGTCTCTCTTCTCTCTCTCTCTCTCTCTCTCTCTGTCTGTCTGTCTCTGTCTCTCCATCCTTCCATCTCTTTCCCACCCATGAATCTATACTACATTTCTCTCTAAAACTCAGCCTTCATGGTCCATAAATGTCTTTCTTTGAATTCACAAGATACAATCTCAGATCTACTGGTTCACTACAGTTTTAGTGGCCCCTGAGTTTTCTGAACTCTTGTTTCCATAACTAAGATCACTTGAGATGAGAAAACGTTTCCAAAAACTCCAAGATGCCCTGTACTTATTCTATCAAATATGTAGTCAAACCATGTTGCTCTCAGTCTGAGTCAGAGAAGCCTCTTTTGGTAGGTGACAGGAAATACAGTTTTACAAAGCCCTAAGAATGAGTGATTGCAGAGGTCAGCCCTAAATAGTAAGTCTGTATTACAAACTCCAGAAACCTTCTGGGAAGCAGGGCTGGAAAAAAAGTTAAGAACTAGGATAACATAAGGAAATGCAGTCCTCTAAGTATAGTATGTCTGATACAACCACAAGCACATAGATGAGGCTAACTGCACAGGACCTAATGTCTGTCTGTCTGTCTGTCTGTCTGTCTGTCTGTCTGTCTCTCTCTCTCTCTCTCTTTCATGTCTATCTATACACCACACACACACACACACACACACACACACACACACACACACACAATATAATATGCTCCTACCTCCACTAAAAGCCATGCTGCCAGGAAAGCCAAAATCCTGAAATTGCCACAGTATAGCTGCCTAAACAATACTTGAATGATGAATAAAGTATGGATATTCATACATACATGTTTAGTATAAAATATACATCTATATAAAAAGAGAATCAGCCAGGCAGTGGTGGCGCACGCCTGTAATCCCAGCACTTGGGAGGCAGAGGCAGGCAGATTTCTGAGTTCGAGGCCAGCCTGGTCTACAGAGTGAGTTCCAGGTCAGCCAGGACTGCACAG
>NC_034594.1:48896885-48915104 GCF_900095145.1 Mus pahari
AGAGAGAGAGAGAGAGAGAGAGAGAGAGAGAGAGAGAGAGAGAGAGAATCACCTGGGAATGATGTGATTATATTTTAATTAAAATTAATTAGTAAAAACATGTATAAAGTGCTAAAGCTGTTAGAAGCTATAGTCAATATTCTGCACGACTTTCAAAATAAAAATTAAAAGTAAGATGAAAGAATGTACATAAGGGAATTAATATCATAAATATAATCCCTAAACTGAGAAAAATGAAAGAATTCAGTAAAACGTATTCTGTATTCTGTTTATAACTCCATGTAAAGTGATTTATTACATTTATTGTCTTTCATGTGTTGAACATCTCTGGGATAAAGCAAACTTGGCCAAGGTGTATAATCCTTTTGTTGTACATCCTTATTCTTTTAAAATTCCCTGTAGTGTTTTTTTTATTTCGTTTTGTTTTGTTTTGTTTGTGTATATCTTATCCTTATCCTAGTTTTTATATTAAATAATACAAACTTCATTGAAAGACTTTAGGAGTGTGCCTCCTGTATGTATGTGTATATATATATATATATATATATATATATATATATATATATATTTATTCAAGGAAGGCTTGGCTATTGATTTTCTTTGAAAGTCTGATAGAATTATGATATAAATGAATCTGAGTCTGGACGATCTTGTTGTAGCTGGGTTGTATCATTAAGTCATTTATTTGTGTCCCTTATGGATTTATTTTTTAGTAGGCTCTTCTCTCATACAATACATCCCAACCATTTCCCCTCCGTTGTCTTTTCAGGCCTTCAAGTCTTATTGTTTTATGTTCTGTCTCTTATGATTTTGAATGCAGACACTTAGAGCTATACATTTCTCTTACGGGACTGCTTTTCAATTAGGCAAGAACTTTTGTAGTACAGTGTTTTCATTTCCATTCAGGAACTGAAATTTTCCATTTCTTTGATTTCTTATTTGACCCATTTATCCTACAGTAAAGGGTTGTTTAATCTCCATAAATGTATGTTTGTATATTATGTTTATCTCCATGAGATGTGTTTGATGTCAATTTTAATTTTATTTAATTATCATCAGATAGAATATTCTGTTTCTGGATTTGTTAAGATTTGTTTTGTTTCCCAGAGTATGATCTGCAATTGAGAGCTGTGTCTGTAAGCTGCATAGCTTTTGTTCATATGGCTTATCTATTGGAGAAATTAAAACAATCACCTACTATTAATGGGTTGATTTAAATTTGTGTCTTTCATTGCAATATGCAAGGTTTTTTGTCTTTTTTTATGAAATGAGGTATACTACAGTTTGATGTGTGCAGTGAACATACATTATGACTTTCCTTGTGTGTACCTTGACACTTTAAGTCCACCTGTTATTTGACATGTTTCTGTGTTATTTGGTATGTTTCTATATGTTGTTGACTTTACTGAGTGGTGACACAGTGAATCCACTCCAGTGGCACCTGCCTTAATCATGAGCATCCTTAGGGTAAACAGATCTGAGTGTATTATTCTGTGTTACAGCTCTGCACTCCCAGCTGATATTCTCTGTGTTCACTTGTTCCACAAGTCTCCTTTTCTACATAATAGCTTTAAACATCTTTAAAAACATCAGTCCCATGCCACTCACCTGGTTTATCCATCCATTTAATGCAGACATCAGAAAATAGCTGAGTCTGGATAATATTCAAAGAACAGAAGTTCATTCCTTCGAAGTTCTGGGAATCAGAAACATGATACTGGCTTTGGCCCCACTCTGTCATGGGTCTTTTGGCAGACAGCACAGTTGTGAGTGTGCACATAAGGCCACAGAAATCAGAGACCCTCTCGATGCTCTGTAACAAGGCATTCTTAGGAGGACCAATTCCAGGAAACCAACCCAAATCCCTTAATGACCTCACTACTCAAATCTCCTACCACCTCTCACCTTACACTGTCTCTCATCCTACCTCATAATAATAACACTTGGGAAATATCAACAATATCCAGATACCTACTCACAACCAGGAAATCATCATAGGATAAATATATCTCTGGTTTTCCTCCTGCGAGGCGCTGTAGGACCTGCTCCGAGCTGTTGTCTCATTCCTTGCTTGTGCTCATCCTTTTGCCTCTCTAGTTATCTACCTACCCTCAGTGCACCAGATCCCCTCAGCCTTGCCATTTCTGCACTGCCATCTGTACCCAGCACTCTGTCCCGAGGCCCTTCTCAAGTTTTTTTTCTGATCACCTGGGTTCACGTTGGACTCTCAGCTCTCCAGTGCTTCTTGAGTCATAGACAAGAAATTCCTTCCTCCAGTTATGGTCGTATTACGGTCTTTTGGTTCTTTTGTAGCTATATAATTTTGTTTATTTTGGTTTTATATTTTCCCTTACTTGTTCATAATCCCTTGAGCATTACTGTGCCTCTCTGTCTGTTTTGTACTCTACACCATAGCTTCTTAGCACATATTTGTTTAAATAATGGGAAAAGCTAATGTTCCTATCCAGAAGTATATCTAAACATAAGATGCAGTTATTAGATTAGCAATCATCAGGGGAATAGTGTGTGTGTGTGAGTGTGAGTGTGTGTGTGTGTGTGTGTGTGTGTGTGTGTGTGTGTGTATGTGTGTTACGGCAAGGGGAGCCATGCGTGTGTGTTTTCTTTAAGGGCAAGTATGGAAGTGGTTACCTAAGGTCATAGGGCACGAGGTATTTCAGTGTTCATTTGTTCTCACCCCAATTCTGCACCTTCTGTTTGGCAGTAATTAGAGCTTGTGACCCGAAGTGAGGGAACCATTCGCAAAGCTGATTTACCTAAAGTGAAGACAAGGTTATCTAATTAGTCTTTCTTGTGACAATCTTTTTGGGAATAACAGGGTTCCCTTTGAAAAGTCTAACTATGCTGCTTCTGTCACCAACTCTGCTGATAATTAGCAGTGTTCTCCAGACACCTACACGCATCCCCTCCAAAATATCCCATGTAGCTCCGCCATGAGGAAAAACAGTTTCGATTTAGACAGGCGAGCATTTCAGTAGCTACCATGTGGTCTTGAAGAATGTTTCTTATTATAAAAGAGATGGAAAAAAAAACTCACGCTACAGGATATTGTTTTATGTAATGTGACTGGTATATTGCTTAACAAAACACTTCATGGTAACTTCATCAGGACATGGCTTGATTAAGACTCAAAATTAGCATGCACCCACAACTTCTTTTTTAGAACCTCAAAGATGTTTTCTTGTACTATTTCTACACTAGTCACAAGCTTATTAAGTTGGGAATGAGGTGACAAGGCCTTTGTCTTCGTGTCTTGTAATTATAATTAATAGTAAGTTAAAGAAAAGCAGAACACTTATATTCAAATTTTAAAGTCACTATGTAACTATGTGGCACTTGGAACAGGTTCTGGGAAGACATTAAGTTGGAGATTACACTTCTTAATTAGAACTTTTGGGAAACATCTTGGGGAGGGAAAGTTAGGATGTTGCTGTAAAGGGACATGCATAAGTGGCCAGAGTCTGAGGACAGGACTCCTGCGGTCTTTATGTGGAAGTCCAGAGCCCAAGAAGGGCCAGTTTCCCCTCACCTCCTGAGCTAGTTGGAAATCTGACCTCAGCTGTAGGAGAGGAGTCTCTCCTGAGTGCTCCCTTCACTGCGAAAGACAGCACAGAAATCTTACGTTGAGTGGGAAGTTGTTATTTACAGTAGATTAATTTTATCAGAGAATGTACCATTTGCGGATAGCTGACCATAATCAGGTGGTTCTTCCAATGTGTATGAACTCTTGCACACAAGTGTGTGCATGTGCGCGCGCACACACACACACACAAATAAAACACACATACACATACAAATTCACATGTATATAAACTATTTTTTTCGTACCACATCTACTAAACAGTCTTTTTGTTGTTTTGGTTTTTTATAAGACAGTGTTCACTATGACATCTTAGCTGATGAAGAAATCACAATGTAGACCTGGCAAGCCTCAAATTAGTAGATACTAAGACATCTATCTGCCTTCCTCTGCCTCCCCGGGGGTGATTAAAGGCATGTGCCATCACACCCAGTGTTTTTTTTTTTTTTAAGATACCTTTTATAAATGACAGAGTAAAGCCAGTAGGGCAGCATCTCCTTTAAATTGCAACAAGGTTCCTCGTGTAACACTCTGTCTGTGTAATAGTAATGCTCTTTGTGTTCCCACCTGTCCAGCACTGCTCCAAATCTTCTATTTGCACTAATTTAAGTAACTTACACAAGTCCACTGTATCAGTACTCTGATATTTCTATTCTTTACATAAGAGGCTGAGGTTGATGAAGAAAGGTATTTGAAGATATGTAGTTAGTGATACTGGAGTGAAAGTATAAACTCACTTCTTACTCCTGAGCCCACGCTGTTAAACATAAGTGTATTGCATATCATGAAAATTTTACGGAAACAGAAATCGTCAAACTCTAGCCACACGCCAGATGTGACGGAGCGCCTTCTTTTGTAAATAAAGCTTTATTCTATCACTTTCTAGCTTATTTGTTTTGTCTATTTCTTTGCTACCTTCATACTTCCATAGCAACACTGAATAGTTGCATCTGAAACTCTGGGGCACATAGATTAAAATGCTTCTGATATGTCCCTTTATAGAAAAAGTGAGCCAGCCTCTGCTTCAGATCATAAACAGTTCTTTCCCATGCAGCTTATTCAACCCATCATTCTATCAACCTGAACATAGCCAATGTCCAGTTCCCAGAAAAAAAAAATCAAACAATTCTAGCTTCCTATAGTAGGAACAGGGTCAGAGATTTTTAAAGGCATGTTTCTTCTTTAGAAACTTTAAAAGGCATCTCAGTAAATTATCTAATGTAACTGAGATATGACTCTGGGCACCTGTTATCTTAAAGAAGGAAACGATAATTGGTGGTCTGAGTTCAATTGACTTGGGAAATTAGATTCTGAAGGCAGTCCTCGTGAGTTAAGTTATGTTGAGTGGGAAGTTGTTATTTACAGTAGATTAATTTTATCAGAGAATGTACCATTTGTGGATAGCTGACCATAATCACTCTGGTGGCAGTCCTAGCTCTGCCACCTCGTGACTTCATGACCTTGTGTATCAAGTAACCTCTATGTGCACTAGTGTCTCCATCTGCAAAGGTGATCACTGTACGTAACCAACTTAATGGTTACCAACTACTATAATGATTAATAAAGTTAATGATTGCAACTTTGAAACTAGAAACTGATTCCTATAAAGTACTGGTTACCACTCCTCAGCTTCTTCAAAAGACTAATTTAAAGCAGACAGAATTATCAAAGCTGAGGGCTATGCATGGTGGGAAAATATTCAGTGAATTAATCACCTAAAGAATTTATATACATCAAATATTCTTCTACACGTATTACATAGAGATGTCTGTGGGGAAAATAATTGAATGAAACATCTATTTCTTCTAACAACTTAATATACAGTAAAAGACTCAGTTTTAGAATAGGTATCTTTGCTTCAAATGATGGGTCTTCTAGTTTCTTTAATACTATTAAACTTGTGGTATTACTCATTTCCCAGATGAGTTCTTTAACTTGGATTTAATAAAGACTCAATGACTTAACCATGTACAGGGAATGATAACATATTAAGACCATTTAAAATGAGTTCATATTCATAAAGTACTTCCAAAAATGATTAAAGATGTGTATGGATTAGCAGTAACTAATAAATCATCAGTCATAAAACAAGACCATCCTAGACTCAAAGTCAGCTTCCACTCATCATCAACTGTGAAACTAAGCAAAGTACACACTGTCTGGTACAGTTTTCTTGGGATCAAAAGAGCAACACCAGCAACAGCAGCACCCGTCATATATCTAATATGCAGTTATTAAAATGGAATGATGTGCCAGGCACTGCTGAGGTTAAATTACAACACACAAAAAATCGTGGGAGATTTCATTACACTTGTAAGAATTAAGCATCTTGTTCAAGATGTGAGAGTTGAAGAAGGGGCAGAGGAAGAGTAGAAGGGGAGGAAGAAGAAGAAAAAAGAAGGAGGAGAAAGAAAGAAAGAAAGAAAGAAAGAAAGAAAGAAAGAAAGAAAAAGAAAGAAAGAAAGAAAGAAAGAAAGAAAGAAAGAAAGAAAGAAAGAAAGAAAGAAAGAAAAGAAAGAAAGAGAAAGAGAGAGGGGGAAAGAGAGAGAGAAAGAAGGAAGAAACAAGAGAGAGAATAAAGGTGATATGGTGATGATGGTGATTGTTAAGGTGATGGAGTGATGATGATGATGATGATGGTGATGATGATAGTGTTAGTGATGGTAACAGAGTTGGTAATGATGCATTACTTCTGTTTGGGAAAATATTCCTGGTTCTTGACCCCAAAGTTATTGAACTTGGATTTTCATCTCTTGACACACAATATTTTCACTCAATGAATTGTTAAAATGTGTATTACTCATTACTTCCAATTTGTGCTTGATATTTCTATTTTTACAAGATCTATGCATAGATCTATTCAAGATTGGAGCAACAATGCTTGTCTGAAGTGGTTATATATTTATCATAAAAAGGTTATACATACATATTTTCATGTACATTTACATGCAACAGAGTAAATATGTCCATGCATACATTCACTTGCACAAATATATTGAAATAGCCCCTGATGTGACATTTTGCTTACCATGACTTTAGCTACACAAAGTCAATTATGATCCAAAAATCATAAAGAGAAAATTTCAGAAACAAACAATATGACATATAAAGTGGATATGATTATGTGTGTAACAACAAAATCTTGTGCTAGCATGCTCCATCTTGGCTGGAATGGGAAACATCTCTCTTGCCAGCAAATACACTCTGTATACTGCCTTCTCATTAGTCCCTTTGTGACAGGACTCACCAGAGTCATCATATCAAAGTGCTTGTGACAAAATAAGCATTTTTAATGACCCCAAGAGCAAAAACTCTGATGCTGACAAGTCATTTTCTGTCCCAGAAAACCGTGAACTAAGTGAACAAAGGATTATTCTTGGTTTACTAAGAAAAGATGAAAAAATTGCTAACAATAGATAGATAGATAGATAGATAGATAGATAGATAGATAGATAGATAGATAAGAAGTCAACAAAATCCAGGGGAAGAACAAATCTGTTCATAAAATTAGGAGAAAAATATGTTTGCACCAGTTTAGCTGCCAGATGTTGAGCCTTAAAATCTATGACCACAATTTATGGAAAGTGGTGAGCAGAAATAGGGAAGGCAAGTCCTTTGTGAGTGGAAAGTATGAGTAAAAATATGTGGTCTACATTTCTAGTTCATCACTAGTTATTCCTGTAATTTCTTACTGTGCCTATTTTCCAAGTTTAACTTTATCATAAATGATATATATGTAAGTATGGGTCGTTTGGTGCTATAGGAGGTTTTATGTGTCCCCTGGGAAGGGTGATTTGAACTGTATCCTTTGCAGAAAAATGGGGACTACTCTGCATGTGTAAGCATGTGTGTACACTCATGTGCACACACACAGACTTGGAATGGTAGACATTCTTGCCATGTTACACAGGAAGCATCACAGTGCAACATTGAACTGACTGAGTAAGTCCAACGAGGACAATTCCAACCTGATTTGCTTTCATTGAGTTTCTGTTTATATCCGTCCTCTGCCTTCCACAAATAGCTCTCCTCGCAAAAGTCATTTTGGAAACTTATCTCTCAAAGTTTGTAAAGACATCAATGACTTTAGTTATCTTCACTTAAAGAGGGTAATTTATCATCTAGTCAAGTGTGCCTGTGTCTGCCAGGAAAGCTGTGAGCCGGCATATATCATACTCAGGAACTCAGAGGGTTCGCTGTGCTTCCTAGTCTGTATTTGAATACAGAATTCGTTTCAATCTGACATTTTTACCTCGCATCATATTTTTCTGCTAATTAAGTTCCATAAATGCATCCTTTAGCTGTTCGAGCTGTAATAAATTTCTTTCTTGAATTGGCCTTCTGAAAGTCAAAACCAACATTGCAATGAACTGCAATAGGAATAATTTCCTTTACACTGTCTTTATTTAGAACAGTAAAATACTGAAAATGGTAAAGCCGTTTAACTCGATTCAGAGCCTCCGTCATGGGGAATGCCCATTGTTGAACTCTGACCCCACCTCCATGCCAATGTAAGAGAACAAAATTTCTATTCATAGTCTGGAGGCTTAGCAGTGTTATTGAAAAGGATAGTGAGTATATAGTTCTTGTCATGAAAGATCTGGAGTAATCGATCAAACACATGATTTCTTCAGGAATCTATTTCCTACAGTCCATATTACAGAGCAAAATAAGAAGGTCAATCAAAGAGGAATGACAGTGCGGTATTATTTCTTAATCGTGTTATTTCATTGTACTGTCTAGGTGAATAAGCAAGCTATAGGTTAAAACTAAAGTGGCGAAGCAGAAGTTGAACCTTTTGTTGCTAATGTTGAAGTTAGTATTTTAATAGGTACTTGACATGAGACTCCTCTGCATCCACTGAATCATAAGACATAGATGAGACTCTGTGTAAATAAGATTAAAGCATTGCCATAGATAAAATAGCAGGCATTAACATTGTAGACTCAATTTTACAATAATTTAGCTTCTATGTTTAATGGTCACAGTGATGGGGTCCAGTCCAGATAATGGTGTTGAATGAGCTAATCATTAATTTTATATTCTTCTATCTCATTTCCCTCTAGGCCTTTATAAAGTGGGAATTGCCTTATACATCTTGAATTCATTACCATAATTTGTGTACTACTTATAGGCTGAAATGAGTTTAAAAAGCATGTTAGCAGAGTTCTTCCTCACTATGAAGTTAGTGGGCCACCAAGTTAATGTTTCAATAGCATTTATTATAAAACTATAAAAATGTGATAAGAATTTGTTACCTTTTTATAAAATAATACCTGAATGAAGACAGACTGTATTCTGAAAATGATTTTTCTTTTTCAATAATAAATATTTTATTGGTCTAAATACCCCCAGTACGTGTGTGCATACACACACACACACACACACACACACACACACACAGAGAGAGAGAGAGAGAGAGAGAGAGAGAGAGAGAGAGAGAGAGAGAGAGAGGTCACTGGTACAGTTTTTCCTCCCTGATAAAAAAAGCCAGCTATTATTTTAAACCCAGAATTATATACTCATGACCACCCAAATCAACATCTTCATTTTGCAAGTGAGATATCTGAGATCCACTGTGTTGCTTAGATTGATGATGGTGATCAGAAAGATATTAGAATTATAACTGGGATGTAGAGTCTGTTTCTGAGACTTCTGGGTAAGGACTGAGTCTGACTTGTTAAAATAGGATGACGATTGACATTTCTTCATTCATCCTGGAAAACTATTCATCCATACATAATGCCCTTTCTTTCTCCCTGCACAGCATCGTTATGCACCCCTGCAAAGACTATCTTGTCTCCTGTAGTGAAGATCGGCTCTGGAAGATGGTGGGCCTCCCACAGGGCAATGTACTTCTTACTGGATCTGGCCACACTGATTGGCTGTCCAACTGCTGCTTCCATCCAAGGTCAGTGCGTGCCTTCCCTATACAGCCCCATTTCTTCTGGGCATATGACCGTTTGATCTGTTTCCACACTCTGATAGCTTTGAAAGAACAGCTGTTTACGCAGTCTGAAACTGTATACCCCACACAGAATGTAGAATACTGTAGATAGATGTGCCTTTGGCTTTCACTATATTAACTATAGATTGGTTACTTTCATATAGATACATGTGAAGCCCAGTCCACATGCTGACACAGTTAATAAGAGTAACCAGCATTCCAGGACAAGTGTTATTAATGATGCTTATGTGCACCAGCTTTGAGAGGGCACATGGGATCCTAGTCAATAATGCATGCCAGCATTTATTGTGTCTCTGTTAATCTACAGGTTTTCCTTTTATAAATAAGTTATCCACCTAAAAGGACTAGGAGGCCACAATCAATTTCCTTTAAAATCCAATGGCATTCAAGATATGAGAGAGAAGTAGACAGATCTGAGGACACTTCAGTATTCACTGAAGCTGTGTTTCCAAACAGTCAGTGACAGAAAAGTTGCTGTTGAGGATACAGGCTGCACAGAAGCCTATCCACACATCCTTAGTATCAGCTTCTGCCAACAAAACTGGCTACTTGCTGGTACACATTCTTATTTTTAAATGGTTCTTGAATCCTCTAATTTCTGCCTATTTGTACCTGGTCTAATACTTTTGGGGACTTTTGGTTCTTGGGTTCATCTCTAAACTATTCCATTTGGAATTTCCTTCCTTGGGAAGATTTCTTATTGATTCATTTTCATGTTTTCGCCAAGTTCCTTTTTTGCAATTAGCCAGTTTTGAAATTCGATGGAAAAAGTAGTCTTTTTTAGAAATCTGAAAAGGCAATAACAAGTTGTTTTTGTTTAATTTTTGAAAACTTCCCAGTGTTTAATTTATCCCTGGTGCTATATGCTTGAACTTAATTTACGAAGGTGTCATCCTTTCCTTATCTGATCAACAGAACTGTGCCACACTCTCACCTCTGTGAAGCACAGAACACATCTTGCAAGTAGAGAAAACACAATTAGAAGTGTAGCCTATCATTACTTCAGTAGCTACTGGGCATACTGATCATATTTGGATAATACCCTGTTACCATGACAGCCAGTGACTCAGATATTTTCTCATTAGTGCTTGACCAGCAATGGTCCTTTTAATAGATCTTCCTGTTTCCCCAGTCAATTACTGAAATTAAAATGAGGTTAGATACATCATTATTCACTTTTAATAGGGATTTCCACTCAGTTCTTTCTTATGGCAGGAGGGTTGTGGATGCTGCTGTATGTTTTTTATAGTGCATGGGATGAAAGTAATGGGCGAGCCACACTGTTAAGTGAATGATTTAAATGGCAAATATTCTGGTATAGGTGAAGAAAGAGGATTATTAAAAACAACCACAAAAAAAGTTTTGTTTTTTTTTTTAATTTTCTTCGGGTAGAGATAAATTCTAAAAAAGTTTATAGTTTAGACCTCCAACATTTTATAATACTTTTTATATGTACATTACCACTGGAGACTGTATGCATGTAAAATGTGCATGTAAAGAGATATAGAGATTTGTGATTTCTGAGATGTAAAATTTGTGACATTTGATTCTTCACTTTTCCTGTTTAATTTAGTCTATGAAAACAATATCTTGTTGAGAATATTGTGTGTGCATGTGTGTGTGTGTGTGTGTGTGTGTGTATACACCCATATAAAATGGAACTTGTTGGGAAGAAGAAAGGTCTTAGTGGGAGAGAGCATGTGACAAAAATGCCTTAAAGTCATCATATACGTGTAAAAAAATGACCAAAACTTAAATTTTTAACAAATTTGTTTTAACCATTATATTGTAGTACACAGCCTGATCTGATGGAGTAGATCAGGGAAGGATCGCACTTGTAGTGTTTCCCAGGGCCAGCTGTGGTTGTGTTCTCTTCTGTAGACAAGCCCTTGGATGAATTATGTCTTAGCATTGGCTTCCATCCTGTTCTAGCTATATAAAAATGAACTTGAAAATTTTCTCATCAATTTGTGTTGCTCTTTTCAATTGGCTTCTACAGCTTTCAGCTGGATACATTCTGGCCCACTTCAGAGCTACTTTACAAAACATTATAATTATAGGATGGATCAACTTTTTCTAAAACTTCTAGGTACATCTCTACCTCCCTTTCCAATTTCAGCTTCCTGTTATGTTTCTAATATCACCCCAGAATGCAGTTTTCCCTGCCCTTATAGACCCAAATATGGGCCAGTCCACTGGAGTGTAAGTCCTCTACCAGGGGCCACGCTTTGAAGAAAACTGACTCTTCCAGAGCAGCCACAGACTGTCACTTTATCCTCAGTTATGGTTGGAGGTTTAGGATCCCTCCTACTTGGGTGCTAGAACGTTGACTGGGTTGATTGTGTGCAGTCTCATGCAGCTGTGAATGCAGGAGTGCAGCTGTCCTGTCACACCAAGAAGACAATATTTCACTCTGGTCCTCCATGGTTTCTGGTTCCCATAATAATCTTACTCTGTTTTCCATGGTGGTGCCTGAGTCTTGGCTATGATGAAGTTGTCCTGTTTGTGACTGAACATTCCACTAACGCTTATTATCTGCATTTTGGTCAATCATGCATTTCTGTGTTAACCCCCATTGACTGCAAAGGGACATTATCTAATGAGGTTGAAAGGATATAATATTTTACAGTACAATGATAGAAATGTAAAGAGTATTTTGATATGCTGTCCATGTAGCAGAATTAGTAGCAGGTTTACCCCTTAGACCTATGAGTTTCCAACCACATGTTCTCGATCAGGTCTATAATACTAAGCACGGTTGTCTTCTTCTGGAGTGAACTTGGAATCCCATCACAGAACAGTTGGTTATTCCATAACATTTGAGCCACTGTTGCACCTGTGGGTCTGTAGTTCACAGCTTTCGCAGCTGGGTAATACTGCTGAAGGGTTTCTCCTACAACTGTCTTCAAAGTTTCCAACAAGGAGGAAGCTTCCTGCTCAACACCAACATGAGAATCAGGTCCTATTATGTTTGTGGTGTCTTGAGAAATAGCATCTTAGAGCCAAGTTCTTGTCACAGCTTAGAGCAGTAAGTAGCAAGACCTACTTTTATTCTGGCACACTGACTTAACCCAGATTTTTTCAGAAGCTGGGGCTGGAAAGATGGATCGGCAGTTAAGAGTGCTTACCGGTTTGATTCCCAGCACCTATGTCAAGTGGCTTCAAACTCCATCTTCAGGGGATCCAATAGCCTCTTCCAGCCTCAACAGGTGCCTGCATACATGTCATGCAAAGACACAGACACAAACATAAACATACACATAAATAAAAAAGTCACTTGTAAAACAAATTTTAGAAGATAATCCCATTTGGTATGACAGGAGTTCACCTGACTATCCAAAGTTCATCTTCGTTTCCTAAATTGAAAGCAACCATCTCAAATACATAAACAGTGTAACAGATATAACCATGTTAGCACTAGGCAGAGGAGCGCTACAAATAAAATAAATAATGTCTCCTGAAGTTTCAAATAATAGAGTCAAAAATAGAGTAGACAGAAGACCTTCAAAGAAGACTCACTAATGACTAAATTCATAGTCATTATACTAAAATACTAAAACCTTGGAGATATAGCATGTAAAGTAATCAAAATTACAGCAAAATAGAGCAATTAATAACATGTTAAATATATTCAAATAGTATAGTAGATTGGCCTTCTACTTCATTAATTGGGCATCTAGAAAGCTTTAGGTCATTCATGATATTTTATTTAAAATTTTTATTTTTTGTAACTTCACACATGAGTACTATATTTATATCATATCTATCCCCCCTCTGCCCTCTTACTCCCTCTAAATTCATGATCTCTTATTCTTTAACTATTATCATTTCATATATGTGTATTATATTCAATAACATATGTGTTTAGAATTAATAACTTAATATTGAATAACCTGTCAGGGAACTTGCTTCTAGAGAAAACAGGATGCATATATTTGAAAGACAAGAAGAATGCAGAGAAGCCAGCGGTAAAGACCTTTATATGTTACTATGATACTATATCATAGATACTGAAACACACTTTAAATGATTACATAGGCCCAAGCGCCTCAGCCTCCCGAACTAGTATGTTTGCACAAATCTCCCAAGCCTTGTGTTGAAATGACAACAGAAGCAGGTTTTGAAACAAGTCAGAAATAATGACCTAAACATCGGACACTGTGAATCCAAAACTGAGTGACTGTAGCAGCATATAGTCAAATGGGTAAAATCGTAGACAATATATCAAGTTGAAACCGAAGCAAGCTTCTGCTTGTTCTGATTTTCAAGGTTTCAAGGTATAGTGAAAGCTAATCTCCAGGTATGGTTTATTCAATACACGTTTGCTGCATTTTTTTTCTTAACAATTATTTACTAAAAAATTGTATTTCTTGAATTTTATAACAGAAGTTTAACTGAAAGAAAAGTGAGAAAATTTTTAGTTATTAGATTTTCTTCTTTGTGGGCAATGTGTGTGTGTTTGGGCGCACGCGTGGGGGTGGAGGGTGGCGAGTGCGTCCGCGTGCAGGTGCATGCAATCATTTGCATGGGAAGCCACAGGAAAATGTTGGGTGCCTTCCTTGATTACTCTCTGCGTTCCGCCTGTTCCCTTAACACTGAGCTTGAAGCTGCCCAGTGATTTGGCTGGAGAGGTTGGCCCCTGGGATCTGCCTGGAATATTTTGCCCTCCCCTCCTCCATTCTAAACAATGCAGGTACCCATGGCAATGCCCCAGCTTTTCCCTGGAGCCTCGAGATCCGATCTCAGGTCCTTATGCTTGTACACACACACACACACACACACACACACACACACACACCAGCCAAGCTTTCTCCGCAGCACCTTATCTATTAATTTTATATAGTTATACAGGTTTTAAACCAATTGAAGGCACATTACATTTTTCATAAAACAGTTCCCCGAGTCTTTATCAAGTCAAGGTATTATTATTCCCACAACTTATCATTACCATATATTTCTTACACTAAATTGGTTCTGTATGACTGTACTTTCTATAAGTTCCTTAGTGGGATTCATGTTGAAGACTTGGGGGGAAAACATGGGTAACTCATTTTAGAGACTATCCCGATGTTACCACACGGTTACCACTAGATGGCGATCGTGCATCGATAAGAGAAAAAACCCTTTGCATTTACTCGGAAGACTGATGAATTGGCTGTGGAAAGTAATTCATCAGTTGCTGAAAATGATGAATGAGTGGAAAGATGAGAGGAACGTGCACTGAGCCGTCTTTACTCTATTGAAGGAGCGAAATGGATGATACCAGGAGGTGGGAATGTAACCTCACTCCAGTGGGAACTAGAGGTTGTGCCTCAAAGCCACTCAGAGCCGCCATTTCAGGTGCACATGTTAGAATCCTTGATACAGCGGCTGTTCACCTTACTGGGTTTCTTGACTATGTCATTTTAGTTATGAGGATGTCTCTTTTGTAAGTTGATTTTGGGACCATGTGCTCTATCAACTACACGAATGCTATCACCTGGCAACTGTACACTTAATGAATAATGGTTAGCTTCTCTAACTTGTATTTCTTGATTGGACTCTTGAGAACTTAGCTCAGCAATAACCCCTGATCCTGCACATCAATGCGGTACTTAGAAGGAGAGAATCCATTGTAATGTCTGAGTTATACATCATTCACCACCCGCAAGCTGGTGTGAAACCATAGTGAGATCATGCCTCAGCTTTCCCCAAATTAAACAGGGAGTCACAAGCTGAAACACAAAGGCACACAATCGCCATTAAAAAAAAAAAAAAAAGCATGCTATGCAGCTATTCTTAAGTCTTAAAATGTATATATTATTTTTAAAAGTATGCCAAATTCATGACTTTTTAAAAAATAAATTTTACACACAGAGAGGATTCTGCATCTTCTTTTCTTTAGATTTAGGTTATATTTAGAAACCCTTTAACATCTACAGAATTGCTTCTCCGTGCCTTCCTTGATCGCTCTCTGTTCTCTGCCTTGTTTCCTTAAGACTGAGCTTGAAACTTCCTGGTGTCCTGGCTGGAGCCCCATAGGATCTGCCTATGTCCTTCCTTCCCTCCCCCCACTGCAGACAATACAGGTGCCCATGACAAAGCCCTAGCCCCTATGTTTTATGAAGTTAACGTGCAGAGCCTGCCCTATCAATGCCCCCTTTATTGTAGCCCTGGACTACTGGGATGCAGGATTGCACCCGTCTGCAGGTGTGTATTAGTAGGCTACTGATGTTCTTAGTTGGCCATGACCTTTAGCAGGACACTGTTGGCTACTATCTGTGTAGTTCTGAATGTAAACAGGGTGTTCAGCTTTGGGATACCTGTTCTGCCGCATGTTGAATGCTCATTGTGAGAAACAGCAATGCATCTCCCCATAGCTCTGTATAAATAAATAAAAGCAGTGGGATTAGTGGCTTAAACAATTTCACGACACTGCATTTTCTTCTTCGTCCACTGCCGGAAGCAGAAATGGTGCTTACAGCATCCTGTTAAACATAACATCTGCCCTTTTGTGCTGATTTATGAATTGAGGATAAATGGCCCTATGTGTAATACCCCATAGTCACTTGCCCCTGTGTAAATTGCCTACTTGGCTATTTAAATAGTGCTTGAGACTATAGTCTGAAGGATGCTAGATTGCCAACTCCAGGCGAGAGGAGAGAGGTCCCTGTCTCTCCTGGGCTGAGTGGGATGGCAAGTGTAGATGGCCCAAAAGAAACACACAGGAACTGAACTTTATGGCATCAGCCTCTCACTTATATAAATTGGGGAAACGGGGAGGGGGATTTTTGGTGGGGTAAGATGACATAGGAGGCAGGGAAGGGTGACAGATGGTATGGACTGACTGACACGGCCAATGGTGAAGCTCTACATCAGTAATGGCAGGGCAGAGGAAAGGCCAAACAAGTCTTGCCGAGTCATCCTGATATAGAAGTGACCACTCGAGCCAGGCTTAGGCTCTCCCACAAGGCCACAGAAACTCGAGCCAGGCTTAGGTTTGTCTTCAAGGCCCAAACCAGGGCCAAAATGGGGCCCAACCCTAGATAAGTATATCACTTTGTTATTTTACAAAATAAAGTAGGGTAACTTTTTTATTTGATGAAAGTATAAAACCAAGAGTCCAACTCTGCAAGCACATGGATGTGACACCTGCCTAGAGTGGTGGAATCCTGCTCTGTCTTCATTGACAGATGCTGCCCCAATCCAACCCCCCCCAGCAGATTATTGAAAAGATTATTTTGACATCCACTTATAAAACAATGCCATTCCACTTTATATTATCTGAAAAAAAGATATGTGTTTTACTTCTGTTCTTGGTAAGATTTGTCACCTTTATGTGAACAGACTTAGCACGGGGGACAACAATGTTCTTTAAATATTACTGTTGTCACGTCCTAAAAGTAAGGCATGAGAGTAAAGCTATGAGAAAAAATATTTCACATAGTCCCACTGCCCATTAAAAATGATATTACTGAAGAGTCAACATTGAAAAAATTAACTCATGCATATTTTTAGAAAGTAGGTCATCTTGAGTTATTTAATTATCAGACACAGTGTGCTTTATTCACTCACACTGTATGTATGTATTAGTTGTTTGTTTAATATTCAATCAGTATTGCAGAAGGAAATGCAATTGGAGAGTAAGCCTTTAGCTCCATCTGTTCTGGAAGACTAGGCTTAAATGTTGATAGCAGTTAGCACTTGAGGAGAGTATCGGATATGTGTCATGAATTACAAGCGCAAACGACTAGAACTCTGTGTTTCCCCAGTGAAACTTCCTTATTTATACACAGGACAGTTGATCCCACTGTCTCCCCTGTGGTTGAATGGAGAGCATATGACTGAGTTAAGATCAGTGAAATTAAATGGAAGGGTGACTTCCAGCTTTGACAATTGAAGCACAAAGTGGCCTTACTTCCTTCTGCACTAGATTGTGACATGGTCAAGATAAATAAATCTTTGTGGTATGTGTCAAGTGGAATGCCGTGTCTGTTGTAACTGCTACTGTTAATTATTTAAAAGTAAAATGTTATATGTAGCAGAGAGAAAGCCTTGAGGATTTTTTTCACTAAGTCACTAAATCTGCTTGTTTACTGATGCAGTCTTCGAGTCAGACATATTTTGGTGTAAAGATGACAAGAGCCTGGCCTGTCACTTTTCTTCATCAGTGAGAGCCTGTGCTCATGTATGAGAGTGGGGATAAGTTGTCTCATAAGTTCTCAGGACTGTTGCATGGGGAAATCTATGCACAGCGCTTGGCACAGTCTGATGTATAAGGGGAATATTACTAAGTTTCATTATTGCTCTTTTCCTCAAGCAAGATCCTAATTTATGCCCAGTTTTCTCAAAAACTATACTCTTTCCAAGCCTACTGGACTCCTTTTTTTTTTTTTCTTTTTTCTTTTTTTCTGTCAAAATAACAAACCCTAGGAATTTCATAAGATCCTTAAATACAAAGTCTGAGTCACATCTATCCTTGTGTTCCTGAGACCCACACCTATCCTTGGATTCCTGAGACCCACACCTATCCTTGTGTGTCTAAGACCCACATCTATCCTTGTGTTCCTGAGACCCACACCTATCCTTGGATTCCTGAGACCCACATCTATCCTTGTGTTCCTGAGACTCACATCTGTCCTTGTGTTACTGAGACCCACATCCATCCTTGTGT
>NC_034594.1:48915159-48922953 GCF_900095145.1 Mus pahari
CTGAGACCCACATCCATCCTTGTGTTACTGAGACCCACATCCATCCTTGTGTGTCTGAGACCCACATCTATCCTGTGTTCCTGAGAGAGAGCCAGTAGTCTAGTTGGAATGTTGCAGTGAGTGTTATATTTAGATGAACAAGTGAAGATGGTAGATCAGGAGTGCGGATGCTCTGTCTCCACATTTCAGAAAGTAACGTGTGATTTTAGAAGTAAGGAAACACATGCGTTAGCACTTGCGTCTACTAGTCCTTGTTTCTGAAGCCACACTGTCAAGGCAGCCAAAAGGCAAATATTAGCCTATTATGCCAGCTGACATGAAGCCAACATATTCAAAACTTACTATGAATTCTGCATTGAAAATAAATTTCAATCAAAAACCACTAATAAAGAAAAGGAAGCACCCCAACATTTCAGATCTGTAGAATAAGGACATTTAAAATGTATTACTCCACAGAGTACTTATGTAGTAGATCCTGATCAGGGTTTCCTCTCCCTGTGCTCGCCTCAGGTTCTCCCCACCTCTCTCTCATCAGAATCTACTCACTTCTGTCTCTCAGAAAATAAACAGACTTTTAGGGGATTAAAAAAAAAACCTGAGATAAAATAAGACAATAATAACAATACACTAAAAAATTAACACATCCAAATTGGAGAAAACAAACTAAGAGAAGGAGAAGAGCCCAAGGGAAGGCACAAGAATCAGAGACCCACTGGTTCACAAACCGGAAGCCACACTATATGTCCAGAGAACGTGATGTAGAGCCGTGCGGAACCTGTGTATAATGTCTCGGTCTCTGTGAGTTTATGTATGCTTTTTCTTTTGATTCGGAGGGCCTTGTTTTCTTGTTGTCCTTTATCCCCTCTGGCTTTCACATTCTTCCCTCCTCTTCTTCTGTGGGGTTCCTGAGCTCTTTGGAAAGGGATGTGATGGAGACATCCCCTTTAGAGATGAGTGTTCCAAGGGGTCTCTCTCTCTCTCTCTCTCTCTCTCTCTCTCTCTCTCTCTCTCTCTCTCTCTCTCTCTCTCTCTCTCTCTCCACATTGCATTTGTGGACCTGTGCATTTGCTCCCATCTGCTGCAGAAGGAAGCCTGTCTGGTGAGGGGTGAGCAAGGCAGTGATCTATGAGAATAGCAGAGTGTCAATAGGAGTGGCTTTATCGCTGTTTTTTAAGAACAGTAGTACTTGGCTTTACACTAAGTACTCGGGCTATCTAGTCTCATTTTCTTGGTCATGTAAGAACTGTCTGGTATAGCTCTCATCTCACAAGGAGGGCATTACATAAAATCATATATGGGTTGGTTATTCTCCAAGTGTTGGGTTACCATTGCACTAGAATATCTCACAGACCGGACGTCATTGTCTCTCAGAGGCTTTGTGGCTGGCTTGGTTTTTACATTTCTCTTTTGCTATCATACAGAGTACCTTCTTGTTTGAAAGATGCTAGATGGTAGGGGTGAAGGCTCTATGTAGGCAGCAGCTTGACTTCTCATGTTCCGTGAATTGTGCAACTGTCTTGTCAATGAGGCCTTGATGTGGATTCATGGAGAACAACCTATAGCCGTCAAAACTGCCTGGATTGTTGGGGATTCCCATGTAATATCCTTTGGCTAATAACTCAATTATATGTAATCCAGTTCTGGTACTGGAAGCATCATTTGGTGATAAGAGATAGTCAGTTGGGACTCTGGCTCCCCATTACTTGGTGACTTCATTTAGATTGCCTTTCTATATGTATATATTTTAGGAATCTTCTATTGTATTAATTGTCCTTATAGCTCTCCAGGTATCCCTTAATTTTAGCTATCTATCCCATATTTTCTCCCTTGCCCCCCATTTCTCTCCCTTCCCCGCTTGATCCTCTTATTTACCACCATCTGTTCATTCATTACTATTCTATTTTCCTTTTCTATAAAGATATATCCTTTTTTTTTTTTTTTGCTTTTTTTTTTTTTCGAGACAGGATTTTTCTCTTTATAGCCCTGGGTGTCCTGGAACTCACTTTGTAGACCAGGCTGGCCTCGAACTCAGAAATCTGCCTGCCTCTGCCTCCCAAGTGCTGGGATCAAAGGCGTGCGCCAGCACCGCCCAGCTAAGATATATCTTTCATCTTTAGTCCCTTATTCCATTCCTAACCTCTGTGGGTTTATGGGTTATAGTTTATTACCATTAACTTAATAGTTAATATCCACATATATGTAAATACATACCATATTTGTCTTTCTGGGTCTGGTATACCTGACTTAGAATGATTGCTTTCTCTAGTTCCATCCATTTATATGCAGATTTCATTATTTCCTTATTTAAAAAAGCAGCTGGGTAGTACCCCAATGTGTAAATGTACCACATTTTAAAATGTTTATTCTTTTTTTGAGGGGCATCTAGATTGTTTCATATTTCTCAGTGTTTTCAATAAAGCAGCAATAAATATGATTGAACAAGAGTCTCTGTGGTAGGAGGAGGTATCCTTTGGTACACGTCCGAGTTTTATACTTAGATCTTGTGGAAGACTGATCCCACGTTCCTAAGGAAGCTTCATACTTACTTTCATAGTTTACATGCTCCCACCAGCAATGACTGGGTGTCCTCTTACCCCACATCCGCACCAGTAGGAACTGTCACTTGTTTTATTGATCTTAGCCATTCTGACATCTGGTGTAAGATGGAAACTCAAAGTAGCTTTGATGTGCATTTCGCCAGTGATTGAGGCTACTGAACATTTCTTTAAGTATTTCTCAGCTGACTGAGTTACCTCTTTTACAACTCCAGAACTTAACTAGTCCAAGAATCATTCATTCAAGAAACATCTGAGTAATAACTAGGAGTAATTTTCTTGTCACGTGTGTTGACTTAACCCTCTTCCCAGATAGAAAATCTGCAAAATAAAATGTCCCAGGTCATCAAGAAATGTTCTGCCTTGCCTCTAAGAAGGCAGAAAACAGATGGACATGGAGGGTTATGCTTACACCTAGAAAAGCTTTGGGAGGATGGAGTCATTCATCCACAGATAACCTTGAGGAATAGAACAGGCTGAAGCAAAGGTCAGAGAACAGCAATGTACCTCCATAGTAATGGTGTATATCGACACTATCACAGGATGATTCAATGAATGAGTGCACGATTTACCCAAAGTGTCTGACATCAACTGGCCAATAAACCAACCGCGCAAGAATTGCTATAACCACACGAAGGATGGACTACATATCCCACTGACTTATTCCTAGGAAGATACTAACAAAAACTGAACAGCAGCAACCAAGAGAATGCTAAGTCTAGAACATGGCTTCTACCACAGACTGGCCTCAAATTGCTGTGTAGTTAAGGCAAACATTGGCTTTTTGATCTTCCTGTTTCTACCTCCCAAGCTACGTACATGTGATTATGGGAATGTATAAGTATATCTGGCTTTTGCTTCTTGCCCACAATTTCAGTATGGTGAATAACAAAAACTATAGTTTTAAAATGTATTTCTATTGTTTATCTTTATAAACTAAGCTTTTTAACATGAGATTATTTTTTAAAGCTCTATATAATTAGTTGACAATATCTTTTATTATCAGAGAATTTTAAGTCAAGATTTCCATATTATAAATTTTGGTTACATTTGGATGTGTGTGTTTTCCTGTATGTGTGCATGCATGCATGTGTGTATCTGTGTGTGTGTGTGTGTGTGTGTGTGTGTGTGTGTACAACTTGCAGCAGTCAGTTCTCTCCTTCTACCATAGGGCCTCACAGATACAATACATCCATCATTAGGTTAGGTGGCCAGTGACTTTATCCATTGTTTTTTCTTGCCTCAGGTTTTTCTATTTTCACTAATTTTGTATATTTACTTCTTGATGATTATTGAATGCATAAACTCCTGAAACAATGACACTTCTTAATTCAGTAATTCTTGATGAATAAACATATCCTCATAAATAAAGTTGTTGGCTCTAATTTTTATATATTTTCAGCTGAAGGTAATTTAAAACATCACTTTTATGATTAATATTTTATTCATATATACACATATGTGTTCGTATATATTTGTGCATTTGTGCGAATGATAATGTCTTGCAAGTATGCATGTAAGGCACAGCATGAGTGTCTTCCTCAGAATCTCTCCATCTCCTTTGAGACAGAGTTGTTCAATGGACCAGGACTTACCAATTAGGTTACGCTGGCTGGCCAGTGAGCCCCAGTGACCCTCTGAAAGTCTGCATCTCCATCACTGGGATTAAAATTATGTTCTATGAGGCCACCCTGGGCTACAGAGTGAGTTCCAGGCCAGCCAGGTCTACAGAGTGAGTTCCAAGACAGCCAGGGAAACAGAGAAACCCTGTCTCAAAAACCAAAAACAAACAAACAACAACAACAAAATCATGTTCTACTACACTCAGCCTCTTTCATGGGTGCTGGTGCTCAGTCTCAGGTCCTCATGCATACAAGACAAATACTGACTAAGCCATCTCCCCAGGCCTAGAATTCTATTTCTGTTTCATCTCTGTGTGTATCTTTCTGACACTTCTCTTAAGCATATATTTGATTTTTCACATTTATCATCTATTTTTTATCAATCTCAACAAAATTTTCTCTTTGTTTTTCTCTCAGGGATAAAATTAAAAGCAAGTTTTCCCTTTTGTAATTAACATTTGTAAAAATATTTGGTGAAACTTGTAGCTTGCTTGCAGATTTTAACTGGACACATCCTACTGCTACATGGAAAATGCCAATAGTTATCATTCTTTTAAATTTAGCCTTCCCAGTTCATTCTTGCACACCATCTTCCTGTGTAGGACATGGGAACAACCTCAGATAACTTCATCCTTTGTCAGCTCCTTGCTTGATGCTTACCCCGTCACTTGTCCCCTCTGTGTTATGGCTCATCTTAAAAGAGCTTTAATTGGATCTATATAATAATGAGTCACATCCATTGCAATAAAACATTATGAACACAACAACTTATAGAAGTAAGATTTTAATTTAGGACTCACAGTTTCTTGAGGCTTAGAGTCCATTTTCAGTATGGTGGGGAACGAGGCAGCAAGCATAATGCTGGAACAGCATTGTCTTATATCTTTATTGGCAAGTAGGAAGCCGAGTGAGAGGAACTGGGTCTGGTAGGGGCCTTTGAAACCTCAAGGCCTGCCTCCAGTGACACATCTCTTTCAAAAAAGCCACACCTCCTAATCCTTGCCAAACAGTTCCATGAACTAGGGACTGGAAATACTCAAATGTATGCTTATACAGGGAACGTTCTATTTCAAACTACGACATGGTACCATTGGATATGGATATTTGTTTCAACCAGACATCAAGATTTAGCTTCAATGTGACAGAATAAATCCCCACTAAATAAATCAATGGACTTTAATTGAATATTTTGCTCTCACACTGATGTTTCTGTATGGAATATAAAGGTGAGTCAAATTGCAAACACTTTGTAGCAGATATCCTGAGCTCCCTTGACTCTTCATCTTGGCTTCATGGGGTTGTTCAGTAATCTGCTGCACAATTCTCATGTGGTCAGTCTGAAAAACCAGTGCATGGTCTAGCTCATAGAGTGCCTGGAGAGGTGATCTGAAAATGTACTTATCCATTTAGTGGGAAATGTTTGACCAGTTATAATTGATACATTCAGCTCAACAAAATGTGTATAGAAATATGTATAGAAAGTTCTGAGTTTGAGGATATAGCTCAGTGGTCTAGTTTTGTCCTAAAATATACAAGGTCTTGAGATTAATCCTCAGTACTTTAAATTTAGAAAGGAGAAGGAAGAGGAGGAAAAGGAGGAGGAGGAAGAGGAGGAGGAGGAGGAGGAAGATGAGGAGGAGGGGGAGGAAGATGAGGAGAAGCAGGGAGGAAGAAGAGGAGGGGAGGAGGAGGAAGAGGAGGGGGAGTAAGAGGAAGAGGAGGAGGAGGAAGAGGAGGAGGAGGAGGAGGAGGAGGAGATGTACTTGTAGTTTACAGTGCCTGTCCTGAGCTCAGGTTGACACTTTGATGTTTCCTTTATAAGCTTCCCATTGCTCACACTGCTCATCTCAGGATTACACATCCCATGGTAATTCAGTGTACTGAATCACACTCTGCTCATCTCGAGGCATTTCCCACTTAGTACTAATTTCTCTAATTTTGTAGGTACTGCTTTGTTTGATGCTTAGTGATCCCGAGCCTTTGAAATTAGGCCATGACAACTTTGTAATTTTTTTTTTCCTGTCCCCGGTTAATGAATACATTTCAGAGAGAAGTATTTTCTCTGAATCTTTAAGAGTCTTCATTTCTTTTGACTTTTAGTATCATTTGGGAGGTTTTATGTCCTGGGGAAAAGAAATAAATTACTCATTTGGAAATCATCTCAGTGTTTGGCTTTGCCTTTATTGATTCTTGCACATCTCAGAGAGAAGTGTTGTGCTTCATGAACTTTCTGCTTTTGCTCCTTCTTTTCCAAGAGGAGGGTTTACTTATGTCTGAGGCTCCGTGACTCTTTTAGTCTGTTCCTCCAAATCCAGAGGGCATCAACGCTGAAGAAGTATATGTCACTTCTTCCACAAAAATAGCCTGACTACAATGCTCTTCTCCATTAAAAAGAAAAATACAAGTAGCCTCATGAATTCTGTGGTTTCTTGTAACATTTTCTGGATTCTTCTTAACATAGCTGCTCTCGAGATAAAGGAGAAACTCTAAAGTTTTATATATTTTCAACCCACTCACTCTATGTCTCTCTTCAAAGCTGTTTCTTGACAAATCTGGGCCCATGTCATCATTACTCAGAAACTGGTATTTATCTTTAATAGATGATTAAAATTAACTTTTAGGGTCACTTTCACTCTGGAGATTTTTTGTTTTTTGTAAGCAAATTTTGCGCAAACACTATTTCCATAAGCATGAAGTTTCTCAGATCAAATAGGTGCTGTCAAAATAATGCCACCAGGAACTGTTCAGTGTCATGAGGAACTAACATTTTGCCTCCAGTTAACACAAGAGTCATTCAACTGTATCTAAACAGTAAATAAATATTAACGTGTATGACCTAACCTTTCTGATTGATGGCCTGACTAAATTAAAAGGAAATCTTGGCAAGTTATTGCTGTTTGTAGAAAATTTTGTGGTAGCATACAATGTTACTAAAGCTCCCCATTTTCATGCTAGAAAAGCATTTCAGTATATCTGAAGATGTTCAATTTCAGAAGAGCTCACACCTAGAAAGACCTCATCCACAGATTAGGAATTCCCACCGTCTATCTCCAGTATATTTTATTGTGAATATGCTTTAGGTCTACTTGTTGCTGAAAGCAACTTACGTAGGAGTTGACTTCCAGTAGAACAGATGCAAAGTAAAGCTAGCTAGACATTTTTCAGGGTTGAACAGCATCCTTCCAAACCTGTAAGCTGATGTCGAGTCCGCAGTATTTCAGAAAGGTCTAAGGCAGTGATTCTCTACCTTCCTAATTCTGTGATCATTTAATATAGTTTCTCATGTTGTGGTGACGCCCAACTATAAAATAATTTTATTTTTGTTGCTACCTCATAGCTGTAATTTTGCTACTATTATGAATCAAAATGTAAATATCTGCAGTTTGATGGTCTTAGGCAACCCCTGTGAAAGGGGCATGTTTGACCCCCTGTATTAGTCAGGGTTCTCTAGAGTCACAGAACTTGCAGATAGTCTCTATATAGTAAAGGAATTTATTGATGACTTACAGTCTGCAGTTCAAATCCCAACAATGGTTCAGTAGTAGCTGTGAATGGAAGTCCAAGGATCTAGCAGTTGCTGAGTCCCACACCACAAGAAGGCGAAAGAGCGAGAGCTA
>NC_034594.1:48922964-48923966 GCF_900095145.1 Mus pahari
GTACAATGTGTGCTTTGAGTTTTACTAAAGTTTCTTTAATGAATGTGTCTGCCCTTGCATTTGGAGCATAAATATTTGGGATTGAGATTTTATGTTGGTAGATTTTACCTTTGATGAGTATGAAGTGCCCCTCCTTGTCATTTTTGATAAATTTGGGTTGGAAGTCGATTTTATTTGATATTAGAATGGCTACTACTCCAGCTTGTTTCTTTGGACCTTTTGCTTGGAAAATTGTTTTCCAGCCTTTTACTCGGAGGTAGTGTCTNNCTTTGTCTCTGAGGTGGGTTTCCTGTAAGCAGCAAAATGTAGGGTCTCGTTTGTGTAGCCAGTCTGTTACTCTGTGTCTTTTTATTGGGAAACTGAGTCCATTGATGTTAAGAAAAATCAAAGAAAGGTAATTTTTGGTTCCTGTCATTTTTGTTGTTAGAGTTGGAATTCTGTTCTTGTGGCTGTCTTCTTTTGGTTTTGTTGAGGGATTACTTTCTTCCTTTTTCTAGGGTGTAGTTTCTTAGTGTTGGTGTTTTCCCTGTATTATCCTTTGAAGGGCTGGATTCGTGGATAGATATTGTGTGAATTTGGTTTTGTCATGGAATACCTTGGTTTCTTCATCTATGGCAATTGAGAGTTTAGCTGGGTATAGTAGCCTGGGCTGGCATTTGTGTTCTCTTAGTGTCTGTATAACATCTATCCAGGATCTTCTGGCTTTCATTNTCTCTGGTGAGAAGTCTGGAGTAATGATAATAGGCCTGCCTTTATATGTCACTTGATGTTTTTCTCTCATTGCTTTTAATATTCTGTCTTTATTTAGTGCATTTGTTGTTCTGATTATTATGTGTCGGGTGGAATTTCTTTTCTGGTCCAGTCTATTTGGAGTTCTGTAGGCTTCTTGTATATTCATGGGCATCTCTTTCTTTAGGTTTGGGAAGTTTTCTTCTATAATTTTGTTGAAGATATTTGCTGGCCCTTTAAGTTGAAAATCTTCATTCTCTTCTACTCCTATTA
>NC_034594.1:48924536-48944793 GCF_900095145.1 Mus pahari
TCCTGTAATTCCTTGAGGGATTTTTGTGCTTCCTCTTTAAGGGCTTCTACTTGTTTAGCATTGTTCTCCTGCATTTCTTTGAGTGAGTTATTAGTGTCCTTCTTCAAATCTTCTACCACCACCATGAGATATGATTTTAAATCCACATCTTTCTTTTCAGTTGTGTTGGGGTATCCAGGACTCACTGTAGTGGGCGTACTAGGTTCTGATGGTGTCCCGTGTTCTTGGTTTCTGTTAGTAAGATTCTTACATTTTCCTTTCACCATCTGGAAATCTCTGGTGTTAATTTTCAAGCTGTCTCTGGCTGGAGTTTGATCCTCCTGTGATTCTGTTAACCCCTGTCAGCACTCCTGGGAATCCAACTCTCCCCTGCATTCCCTTGGTCAGAGCATTCTCTGTAGGCAAGCTCTCCTCTTGCAAGGCAGGTGTCCAGAAGTGGAGCTATGATCCCTTCTGAGTCCTGGGTTCAGAGCCCTCCCTGTAGACCAACTCTCCCTGCTTGATCCAGAGGATCTGTGATCTCAAGGACCTGTGGTGTGGAGAGTCCTCCCGAGTGCTCAGCTGTCTCCACTGGGGTTCAGAAGAGAGATGGCAGGGGTGGCCGAGACTGGACCAAAACCCAGCCTCTGGGAGGGCAGTGTTCCTTTGTCCCTGTTCCTGCTGGCACAAGCCCCTGCTGGATTCTCTGGAGTTGATTGTGTACCACTCACCTGTGATCCCGAGGATTTGTGGTGTGGAGAGTACTCCCGAGCGCTCATCTGTCTCCACTGGGTTTCAGAAGAGAGATGGCAGGGGTGGCCACGACCGAACCAGATGTAGAGGACTAATTAAAAGAAGGAGAGGTTGCAAACACTACCAAAGATGTATTAGTATAATCCAGAAGACTGAGGAAAGTCTGTCAACATTTTCTAACTCAGTTCTTCAGTGGAATTTATCTCAAACAAACTATTTGAATGACATGCTCTCCATCTTCCAATTCTTGTTGAGGAGGAGGTAAATTAACAGATTACATTCAATGGCTGGATTAACCTACTACTATGTAATGTTCCAGCTAGCACACTGTGGTGAAGTCAATTGAAATAGAGGGAAACAATGGCTTACAAAGAAGTATTAAAGATTGGTTGGCTATGAAAAGGTCTCAAACTGGAACTGGGGAAGAATGAGAATTCTATGATTCCTTGTTTTCAATTCAAAGGCTAGAGTTCTTGGATAAGAACTGTGAAAGAATGTATCAGTAGAAATTTCACAAGTTTATTTTGGATCTATTTAGTTTTCAATGCCTTTGGAATATTACAGGGAAGCATTTAGTATATATAAGCCTAATCACAAAGACAAATTTAACCTCACATATAAAGAAGGTTATTAGTATAGTGACAGTGTGCAGCAAACCACAGTCTCCACACTCTTATAGAAAAGGTGTGCAGGCAGCTTATCTTCTATATAAGAAGACTGGGCTTATCTGTAATGAACTTCAAATATCAACAGGGATTCTTCCTGTTACTGGTCTGAGGCCAAGCAATGTGGGTGGTTCAGTGTCTCCTAGTATCAGCTAGACTGTAGTTACTAGAAGTACCACAGGGTCTTCCATATTTCTTACTTTCTATGCCTTTCTTACTCTAAGCTAGGTGTGTTCTCACAGGAAAGCTTAAGCTCAGAGACTGGCAAGTCCAATTATGCAAGAGAACAATCAGTAGTGTGCTTAGAATTGATGTATTTCAGAGATAAAGACTGTAAGGAACACAAAGCTGGAATCAAGAGCTCAGACAGAGATGAAATTGAGGAACTGTAACAACTTGCCGAATTTTGCACTTTTTGTGAACAATGAAATCATGCATCAGATTTGTACCTAAGCATCTCATTCTGTTCCTTTTATTCTTACAAAGATACCAATATATCACCCTGTTACTCTGAAGTGAGTCAGTTTGAGTAACTATGTGTGAGCATTCCTTTTTTTGGGGGGGGGGCATTGGAAGAACAAATGCATCAAAGAAGTATAATATTCAATATGAACAGAACTAGGTTGAAATTAGAGTCCATGAAGGAAGAGCCAGGGAGCAGGGAGTATTCCAGTGTAGCGTGACTGTGAAAGAAACAGAGAAGTGTACTGTGTGAATTAAGGCTAACAACATGGCCAACCCCACGAAGGTGAAACCCGTTATGGAATGAAGGTGCCTGATGTACTTGTCACCCTGAGGTGTTTGGCAAATGTAATGAGAGATTTCAGAGGTGTTGCTGCAGTGAACTAAAGAGGTGCCCCCAAACCTTGCTTCTGTGAGTTTGATTCTTGAAACTTTTAATTGTTACCATTCTGGGCATTCCATGTAAAACAACAAGGACAAGAATCCCAATTTCTCATGTTTGACTACTAACTGCCAAGGCCAGGCTAAGAACAAATGTGTTAGAAACAAAACCTATACTTTTAACTTATTCTCTGTCCAAATGAAAATCATCTGATGTATATTCACTAGGAATTAGTTTAGTTTAGTTTAGTTTTGCTATAAATTATTTTTTTCTTCATGTATTTGCTGTCTTTGATTGGCATAAATCTCAATAAGATCTACTGTAGTTCTGTTAAATATTAACCAGGACATCATTTTGCACCATTTGAGAAGTTGTGAAATTTTAGCTTGATTCAAAAACCTTGCTCAGGATATTAAACATGACAGCTTCAAAGCTTGCCAAGACATTGTTGACAATTGAGCTAACTTTGATGAAGCTAGTAAGAAAATAAAAATCTTCCTGGTAGTCTTATTGAAAGCTTTGAAGATTTGACATAGTGTAAGAAAATTCATCTACAAGTAGGTGCAGCCTCAAAGGTAGTAAATAACATTAAATTTTTGAGTAACAAACCCTGCAGTTATAATGTAGGATGGTAGTTTTTGGTTATTTGCAGCACCAAGAATAACTAACTGCATAGCACATGAAAGAATCAAAACTATGACTAGCTTTGATTTTTACAACAATAACCACAAGGAAATAAAAGGAAGAGAAAAACAAGCCTACAGTCGCATATCACCACACTTAGCAAACCTATTTTGTGTAAGTGGACATTAAATTCCCTTTGGGATTTTTCTATTTCATTTATTTTATCAATAAGAGTCTGCTTTGGAGAAAGGAATAAATCACATTTAAATGAAAATACAAGAGATTACACCAGTAGCTGAGCTCTTTGCCTTGACTAATCCAATAGCTTTGGCCAAATATCTCAATGTCAAAAGCATTAAGTATTCTACAAGGTAAGTCTGGCAAGGAGAAATCAATAACAGTCTATTGGATTTGATTAAAATGTTTACTTCCTCCTACCAGCCACCCCCTTCCCAAGCTAAATGGCCCTTTCTCGTGCTGATCTGATCTGTGTTATAGTAATTCGCTTCCCAGTCTGTGTCATGGGGCCTCAGTCTCAGGAGTCTGTCCTGAATCATACACTTTACTGTCTCCATGATTTCAGTGTTTAGGGCTCTTGCCATGGTGGCATGGAACTCAATAACAATCTACAACTAATTTTCACAGATACACTTACACAAATTATTTCTTTCTCTATTTATTTACTTTTATATTTTTTAATTCATAAATTATTTATTGGTTCATTATTAAGATATCCAAAATATACTTTTTTGAGTTTACAACTTTAGAATGTGTTGTGTGATATTTCTCAAGGAGATGGCATGGACTGCATGTTTTCAGCTGTGTCCAAAACTGACAAACTCAACAGGGGTTGCATATTTCAGGCATTTTGCTCATAGAAGATTCTCCAATTTCATAGAACCTCAGAAAACTGACGTTGGTGATTATCTGACCTATCAGAGCCTTTGCTGGTTTTCCTCTTTTTGTCTCAAATATTCTCAAAGCAATTTACCTCAATATTTGTAGATTTAACTCTCAACCTTTCCACAGAGGTTGATTTCAAATTTGCTTTGTAAGGACATTTTTACTAAAATTTCAAAATTAAGATATTTATCCATCACTTTCCCATCCAGAATTTCCATCCAGAATTAATGCATTCATCCATAACTTTCCCATCCAACATCTATTTCATACTATATCTCTGAAGACAGGATTAGGAATGGCTCTGGGAACTGTGATGGTAACCTTAATACCATGTGGCACTAAAAATTATTTGCCTCTTGACTAATAGTTCACTCGATGTTCAGGTTTTTCTGGATGTGTGGGTCATGGCACATAGTATGTCTCAAGTCTATACAATGTATGTTGACTGACTTTCTTGTACTTTTTTTACTACTGTTACCATGATTAGATGGAGGACAGTCATTATCCCACCATATACTTTTTAGAGAAAAGAATGATGTTTCAGAGAGTGCTATTCAAAGACCTTCAGAAAAGGACTCAGATGAACTTTCTGATTTTGTGACACCCTCTTCCTTTCTACCAAAAGTAACTGACAGATTGGATACAGAACAGCACATGCTGCTGTGTTTCCTGTGTTTCCTGTGGATTAATTTTCCTTCTTCATTTAGTCTCCACCTTCTACCTGTCCATCAAAATCTTTCTCCTTGTGAGATCCTGACATATTTCAACCATTTAAAGAGTATTTGGTAAAGCGGTCTTTCTTCATTGTTTTTTTCTTCAATTCCAATTAAGTTATCACCTTTTCAATTATGGCCATATAAAAGTCTGTCATTTACTTTGAAGAAACATTTAGTTTCTATTCCATCTTGATGCTTCAAAGGTTTGGAAAATTAAACAGCAAACAAATACAGTTATTACATATGAAAAATTAATAGTTTTCCTTAAAAATCAACAGGAAATTTATGAGTCTTAATGGATACTTTTGATTAATATGGCATCAAGGTGGCACTACACTTGATGGGATTTAGAAAAAAGAAAACCTTTGAATGTTGCTTAGAAGAAATGCTGATTGAGGAGGATTAGGTAGCATTTTGTCCCCTTTTCTGGTTAAATATGAATTAAAGTAGAAACATATAACAAAATAATTCACCAGAAATTATTGAAAATTGAAAACATGTTTTTATAAAAGTACCTAAACAAACAAACAACAACCTCTTGTGTAACATTTCTATCTTCAGTAAATTTTTCAATCTTACACATGTTCCCAGGAAGTAAAGTTTCAAAATATTGGGACTCTTCAACAATAATCAACAATTTAGAGGTATGCAAATTAAAAAGAACAGGCAACTATGGGGAAAGGGAGACTTTACAGCAGAAGTTCATCATCTACCACAGTTCACTGTCTTTGAGGAAGTGACTTCATTCCCAAGAGTCCCATTTGTATCAATGAAAAGTCCCAAGTGATGAACCTAGCCATAGGAGAAAACAATATTCTAGAGAAGGAAGAATTACTTGGACGAAAGACCTTCAAAAACAAAAGAAAGACTATTCCTCAGGGCATTCCTCTTGTCTGCTGTCTCTAAAACATCTCACCATCCAGTTAACGTCCTCTGTACCTCATCACACTTGCACACATACTCAAACATACCTACATGCCTACTCACCACCTACACTCTCACCTAAACATATATGCACACATATACACACATACCCACTTACTAACTACACACCACACAGTATACACACCCCTCAATACTCCAGGCACCCTCATCTTCCTACCTAAACACACTCTACTACACCAATGCCCCCTGATACTATATATACCAATATACTAATCATATTACATGTACACACAGAATATTCACACCCAGATCTCCCTCATATCAACATATACCCTCACATACATATACCACACACTCGGAGACCTTGCATAAACCTTCCAATCTACACATATATTTTGAACACACACACACACACACACACACACACACACACAAACAAACACACCTATATACATACATATTCAAATCCCCTCTCCACCCACACATACTCCTAAATACCCCTGCACAGTCACACAAACCCATACATACTACATACATTCACATAGACCCACCTTGTCCACACACACAAAGAACCCAAACTCACACAGCCCTACACACCACAAACTACCCCCAACTCCTCTCCAGGTATATGGAATAGACATGAAGAATACAACATTTTGGCTACTAAGCTTTAATAGGAAGTAACTAATTAAGAAGGTTGAGGAGAATTTTCTCCCAGGGTGTCAAAGCAAAATGAATTCCTTTTCAAGGAAGCTTGTAATTATCATTGTAACTACAGAGAAGATAACGAAGTTGTTGTAAACATTGGGAAGAAGAGACCCAAAGTGAAAGACAAATGCTCCAATATAAAACTACTGTTGTGGTCACAAAAGGACAACAACAATAACAAAACATATTCAAATGCATTAAAAGTTTCTTTAAGCGGAAAGTCAATAAATAAACCAAAATCAAGTTTTAGGATAGAGCACTTTCAAGATGAATCCTTGTTAATTATGGACTCCAGTGATAAAGCCACAAAAGAGGTGAGAAATGATTTATAAAGAGACAGAAAACAAAAACAGGCTATTTTCACATATTTCACAGCAGCCAAGAATGCTAGAAAATGATAGAGCTGAATCTACAAAGTTAAAGAAATCTACAGTTCCCGTGCATCACATCTGAAAAAGCTCTGTTAATCATGTCTATTAAAAAGCTCAAAGCCAGCAGAGCGTGGTGGCACACACTAATCCCAGCACTCGGGAGGCAGGGGCAGGCGGATTTCTGAGTTTGAGGCCAGCCTGGTCTACAAAGTAAGTTCTGCTAACCAACCGTAAAAACAGACTAAAACAAGGACAAGAAAGTGATTCTGTGGGTAAAGGACTGGTAATGTCAAAGTTGGTTAATATTAGAACAGAGTGTGCTATGTGGGAATATATTTTAAAGCTTGAGGAGTGTGTACCAATTGGAATCTACTAAAGTAGAGGTGTTTAACATCCTAATTCCCGTGTACTTCAAAGCTGGGCATTGGCAGGCATGGTGTGAAAGTGAGGCATTTTTTTTCTTTTGTTCGTTATCTTAATCCATTTTTATCTTTTTAAAAGAACATTCTATTGGTTCTGTGTGAACTTCATATCATGCATCCGAATCCCACTCACCCCCTCTCCACTTGTATCGGCCATCTATCCAGGCAACCTCCTGGCAACATGGTGTAAAAAAAAAAAAAAAAAATCTCATTTTGGAAACTGTAGTGTGTCACACTATATCCTACAGTATAGCATTTTGTCCATACTTTTGTGCTTGCAAGTGCTCATTACATTGACCCATTGGCCTGGTACAAGCTCCCCGGCTTCTGTTACTCTATCAATATCAGAATCTCACTGAGACTTCCCTATTGGTGCCCTGTGTCATGGAGATCCTGTAGTTTTGGATCTGTAGAATTAGCCCCTTCATGCAATCCGGCAGTTCATCAATGGGGTAGAAGTTGGGGTGGGTCAATTCAAAGCCTTGAATCTGACTGAGCCTGAGAGGTATCTGAGTTGATCACCCTGTGGGTTCTACTGGTCTCATATCCTCTGGGCTGGCTCACTGGCAACCCTGGCAACTAGGATACTATGCTGCCCAGATGAGGTGCAGGGCCTCCTCTCCCAAGTGCTGCAGCAGATGAGAGGCAGGGACAGCTCTCCTGATCTCATGACCTTGTAGCAAGGGGACACAGTGAAAAAAGAGAACACAGGGCACTTGGAGTTATACTGGGCAGATGTGGCTGGGTTGGAAGGGTAATTTTTCCTTAGGATCAGGATGCTAGCCTGGACACTGACAGGGGTGGAGTCTTCCACCCTAAGATGTGGGTCAGGATATGGTGATCCATTTTAAACATTTTTGATATAATTTTAAAATAGATTTGTGAACACAGTTCAGAGTTCCTGTTCTACCTCCAGTCATCTTACCCCAAATTAACATTTTACATAAAGTTAGTAAAATTAGCAAAACAAACATTGATGTTATGACACCACTTTAAACCGAGTGTTTCCATAAAAAAATAAAAAACCAGCAACGTTCCCACCCTCCATTTTCCGTGTTTCAGAATCCAGTCTGAGAGCCTCCATTGCACAGTCTTAGACGTTTCTCCTCTCTGATCTCTCCCATTCTTCTTTCTCTCGTAGTCCTGGCATTCTGGATAGAGTATTGGCAATGCTTTTTTATAAGAGGACTCTTGAATTGCACTGGTCTTACATTTTCTCTTTATCAAACATGGGGACTTCTGAAAAGATATCACAGAGTTGATGTATCCTCGATGCATCTTATCATCTGATACTTGTAGTTAAAAATACTAGCAACTTACCTTTTTAATGTTTTTTCATAGAGTGAAAAATAAACTTAAAACAATAGCAACTATTAAAAATGAATTTAGAGATTACTATGAATTTAAAGAAATGAGTAGTGTGGTTTCAATTTTGACAAAATGCTACCTAAAAGTTAATACAATTGAATTGTCATTTCCTCCATTTCTATGCTGACACCTTTGCATTCATTTCTTTATTTACAATGAGAAATTGGGCACAAGAACAATTCTAGAAATAAATTTTGGTAAATACTGACTACAGTTATTGCTGGAAGGATAGATTTTTGATGTGTTAATAAATTATACTTTCTTCATTTTTGAATATTTTGTTGTTTTATTCAGTTTACTTATATGACATATAAGAGTTCTGTTCTTAAAAATGTATTCAATAACTTTATGGTAGGCAACTTGCTCCACACATGCAAGGCCTTGGGTGTGACCTTCCACATGTGTACAACAAACAAGCAGAAAAGGAACATATAGTTGTCAGAGCATCATTCAATACAGTGTCGGTCTGCTTGTTCTGTAAGAAGGGAGATTTGCTACCTTATTGATAGTGAATCCTTGTTGATGAACAAGTTGTCATATACAAGGAAGATAATGTTTAATACTTTACTAATTAAATCTCTCTGCTCTGAGAAATAATGCACTTTGAAAGACTCATCACCAAATGATTATGTTAAAGGTAAATATAAGTAGTATTTTTTCTTTTATGTAATTTTACATCTGATAGATTTCTCCAGGCTTAAATGTCCCTTAAATGCAAGCACTGCATGAAATATAATCTATAAGCAAGATTACCCTATTGTTAAGAACCAATAGGATACAAACAAATCCTTCTGTTAAGCCACTTGAAACAAAACCCAAGCCTCTTATGTAAAGGAATTTATTGGAGCCATATTCTAGCACACTACTGATGGTGACTGGAAAATATTTCCAGACAGCGATTATTGCAGAAAAGTACAAATGGAAGCAGTCTTATTAAGTAACTCATCTGTAGAAAATGAATGTTGGCAGAAGAAAAGTGTTCTGGAGTTATAGGAGCCAAAAGGAACACCTGTCACCTAGAGCAGGTGATGTGTCACAGGTACCTTGGTTGAGTAAGGACGATTGCATCCTGTATCATACACAATAAAACAAACGAATATCTATATCCTGACTCTATAATCAAAAAAAAAAAATTCTCACTGCAAATTGGCTTCTACTTTAAGTTGTTGAGGTTGGGGTGGGGGATGATCTGAGATGCTGAGGGCGCGTGCTCACGGCGCAGCTGTATCCCTCTCAGCACGTCACTGTTTTCATTTACTTCTCTTCAGTTATAGATAGGCATCTTGTGAGCATGCTTAGAAGGAATTGGGCCATGTATGCTATTCTCTTGGTCTACCACAGTGGATTCTCTGTCTAGTCCAAGCCCAGAGGACAATGCATGATGAGGGTTTCTATCTTTGACATGTTCTCAGGTCCACCTTTGTCTGTGAGAGTTACCATGAGACCACATGTGAGCCTACTTTGTCTGTGAGAGTTACCATGAGACCACATGTGAGCCTAGTGACTTTTTAAGCGGCTATAAAAATTTATTTTAAAAATGTTATGTAATATATTTTGATCATAATTTTCCCACCCAATTCCTCCTGGATACTTCCCACCTCTTTACCCACTAAACTCCTGTCTCTCTGACTCTCTCTCTCTCCTCTCTCCCTCCCTTCCTCTCAAAACCAAGACAAATATAAATGAAAATTTAAACAAACCCAAAAAACTAAAAGAAAAACAATGTACCAAACAAGACAAAGTGAAACAAAGCTCTCGCACAAAAACTTGAAGTTTGTTTTGTGTTAGAAGACATGGGGTTTGTTTAGTGTTGGCCAACTTCCTAGCCATGGGCGCCTGCCCTGGGTCATGGGGCATTCCAGGGGAGAAAACTGATTTTCCCTTTGTCAGCAGGGATAAATCACAGACATTTCTTTAGTTAGGAATGGGACCTCATGTCTCCTTCCCCGTCCTCGTCCTGGGACCTGTCTGGTTTGAATCTGTGCAGGTCTTATGGATGCTGCCACGGTTGCTGAGTTTATATGTGCACTCATCCAGTTGCATCTTGGAGGACAGTATTTGCTTGGAATCATCTACCACCACTATGTCCTACAAACATACCTACCTTCTTCTCTCCTGGATCCCTGGGCTTTGAGGGAAGGCGTTTCATTTCCTAAACGCTTACATTAGGACAGCTCAGGATAATACAAGGTTTCTTTATTTCTCCACAAAAATTATTTAACAGTTTTTTTTGTTGTTGTTGTTGTCAAGTCTCCCATTGACAATACTCTTTCAAAAAAATTTGCCATATATTTAGATGTCTTCAGTCAGTAAAATAGTAATGCTGCTTGACATTTTTTAATTGTGATGAAGTTTTGTCTTAGTGGTTCTCATTATTAGTGCACTGTTGCTTTGTCCCTCCAAGTTCGATCTTTTGGTTCCTTAAGGCTGTCATCACCTTGGTTATATGCTTTGCAACTGAGTTACATAAAGGATCGCCATAGTCAATAAGTTAAATATAAACAAGTTCTGAAGATGAGAACTGGTAATACATGAGAGTTGACATGCTCTCTTGTCAGATATTTTATAGACATTTTATATATCGATAATATCACAGAATGTTTCACTATCACTCTGTAGTGCAAATGTGCCCACACATGAATCTAAATTACATTTGGATTCATGTTTGCATAAATATGTATCTGCATGCATGTGTAAAGGCAAGTGTATGATTGTCAATAGGCTTTCCTTAATTATACGTGTGAAGATAAGCTTTGAATTGTAATAATGTATTCGTCAGACTGTATTCAGATGGGTCCTTTAAGAAGTTCAAATATTGTACAAACTACATGATCTAAAAATGAAACAAATTATATTTAAAGAATACCATAGTGATAGTTAAATTCACTCTACTTAGAAAGCTTGTATTTTCAAGATTTAGCATTCAACATCATGACTGGGAGGCATGTTAAAACATGAATTTAAGTCCCAAGTTCTAGTGTATCTGAGTCAGATGGTTTGCAGCATGTCAGAGAGATTGCATTTGTCCAAGTTTCTCAGACCTACTTATTTTGACTACTGGGTTCTGTGAGCACACATGGACATTGATGGTGCTCCATCATTGATTGCAGTTGTTGCTACAGCGGCCCTGTTGGGCAGCAAACAATCACTATTCTAAGACAGGGTTTGAAGAATCCTGTAGCTGTGTCTCCTGATAGTCAGAATCCTGCTGCTTCTTTTTATATTGAGAACACATTGCCATTGTGTACTTTGTGTCCCTAGCAAGCTGAGGTCCAAGAGCCCAGTGACAAACCATTCATTCCAAATGATGCCAGTGAACAGTAAATGCAGCAATAGAGAAAATATTCCTTTCCCCACTCCTTCATTTGGAGCATGTGACTTTATTCTGAGCAAATGAATGAAATCCAATCCATTGTGTTCATTAAAACACCATTTACATGAGTGACCTGGAATAATATTCTCTATTTCTGTTTTGGAGTTTTTTGTTTTCCAAGTAATTTTAGAGCCCTGTAAGCTATAAAGAGAGAAGAACTATCAGGGGCTATCTTAAAGGCAACAGCTTAAGTATCTCTGCTTCGTAAGCTGTAACTTCTCATTCTTCAACAATTCTGTAGCTTGCTTGAAATTTCAGAAAGATAGATTTTGCAATGATAAAAACATTTATATTTAAAATATTAATTAAAAGTACAAATAGACAAAATTCTTCAAGTTCATGTATCCTCAAAGTAAAAAACATGCACCTCTATAATAACAATAGTATATATGAGAATTGAAGGAGATAAATATTTAAATACTTAAATATGTATTATGGGTAAAACCCTCTAGAAGACCCCTGGATTCCTATATAAACAATGTTCTTAATACATTACACTACAGTCCAGAATAAAACTTCACAAAATCTACTGGGTATGAAATTATTATATTGTACCACCAAGAAAGCCTTAGGCTTATATTTCTAATATTTTTGTGAACAGCAAAATAGTTATCTTCTTAAGAATATTTCAAGATATGGGAAATAGCAATTCTGAGAACTAAAATTTGCCCCAGTAATATCTCCCTTCTCTCCTTCCTCCTTACCTCTTTCAATACTGAAATTTCTACCTGTACCAAGTAACCTACCAAGTTGGCATAGTTGCACTTCACCTTATCTTGTTCATAAACCCTAATATTTCTGTGAGAATGATAGATTTCCTGGAACATGGAAGTTGTAATGATCATCCCTGATCCCATTAGCAAACAACAGAAAAGAGGATTTTTTTGTTCAGTGTGACTTATCTTTAAAGTCTCCAAAAGCACCGTGTCCTGTGCAAGCAACAAGTCGAAAGAGAATCTACAGAATTTACTTCTCGTCTTCTCTTTTTGGTAGGTAGTTCGACCTGCTCCTGTAGCATCCCAAGGGAGCGGTGTCATTTCTCTTTTACAGGTAGCAATATTGAAAGGCTACATGTCTCAAAAGCAGCAAGGCCTTTGCAGGACAAAGATCTGACTAGAGCAGATGAGTTCTAATTACTGCCAATCTCTAGCTTATCTTATTTCCAGGAGTGAAGGGCTACTGAGTATTTAACTTAATTCACTTTAAACTCATGGTGAAGAACTCAGAGTTGATAGTAAACCACCTGCTTATCCTTTTAGGAAAAATTTCATCTATAGTGAGTGTTGTAACCTTGGTGATGCGTATCTAAGTACGCGTTAAGTATTGCAATATTGTGGGGGAAACATTAGAGGACACCTGCCTAGTTACAGCCTCAGCTTCCCTATTCACTGCTCAGATCTAAGGTATACAGAGCAGATCAGAGAAGTGTTTAAGGATGATGAGATCCTTGGATTTGCTTATTTACATTGTTGTTCCTATTGCTTCTTTCTCTCATCTACATCTGCAGTAATGGAAGGAAAGGAGAGTAAATTAGCTACATTTAAACATGGCTTAGATTAATGGTACTTAGGTTGAATAAATGGTGTTTAGGCTTCTGAAAAATAGCTTTATGAACTTAATTGCTCAGTAAAGTTTCAGGGTAGGAATACAATGTAACTAGCTAGAGCCAGCCATTTTTTTTCTGGAAAGAAACTGATCTCATCAAGAAGACAGGCTCACAGGAGGCTAAAAGAAACAATGAAACAGGAGCAGCAGATAGTAAAGGTATTTGATGCCCTCAAAGGAAAGGTAAATAAAGCAAATCTTATATTTTTGTATGTAGCATAAGTATAGTCCTATTTTTAGTGCCAGAATATGAAGCAATGAGGAAAAGTTTGAAGTAAAAAAATTGGAAATGTGTATGCTGTTTAATGAAGATAAATCAGTTATGAGTTGGGATAGAGTAGCTGTAATGATATTGGTAAAATGCAAGCATGAAGATGATGCCACACACTGGGAAGCAGGGAAGTGGGGTCAGAGGTAGGAAAGATCCAGGTCTGGCTAAGAGACCCTGCCTCAAAGAAACAGTGTGCAAAATACGATGTCTGAGCAACGACACTGGAGACAGTCCTCTGGCCTTCACATGCATTTGCATGTGCATTTGCACACACATGTATATATATACACACACACATGAATACACATGCATATATATACATGAATACAAGCACACATGCACACATGAAAACACATATACAACAGAGAGAGAGAGAGAGAGAGAGAGAGAGAGAGAGAGAGAGAGAGAGAAGAAAGAAAGCTCAAGAACTAGTGTGCACAGCATATGGCAGACAGTNTGCACACACATGTATATATATACACACACACATGAATACACATGCATATATATACATGAATACAAGCACACATGCACACATGAAAACACATATACGAGAGAGAGAGAGAGAGAGAGAGAGAGAGAGAGAGAGAGAGAGAGAGAGAGAGAGAACACCTCAAGAACTAGTGTGCACAGCATATGGCAGACAGTTGACATCCAAAGAGATAAAGACTAAAGTGAGGCTGTTGTTCCACTCAGGTACAGGAGGCTAAGAACATAATTCATAATCTATGAAAGAGAAAAATGTCTGATAAAGAAGGTGATGGTTGCTTACTGTGAGCCTATCAGATACCTGGGGTACAGTGCAGTCATGGAAGCTGCAAAGCACGGCCAGCAAGTATATGCAGAGAGGGATGGGATGTGAACAGGCAAAGGCTGAACAAGGAAGAAAGCCATGTCATGCCTGAGAGCAGGAGGAATTGTGCCGACATCTGTCGTATGCTAGTCTAAGTGAGGCAGCTTCACAGAGGAGAATCCCTGAAACTTATGCACTCAGAAGAAGGGTGGGGACATTCCTGGGTGCAGTTGCCTGAGAAGGGACAATGCTCCACAGGAAACATCCACTCTGAAGAAAAATAGAGAAGATGCTTTAGAGAGTAAGTGGTGAAATAATATAATAATTTGTAAACAGAATTAGGTTTAGGGATATTCATAGCAAACCCAGGGGTGCTGTTATTGTGATACCAATTATGAAAAGCACCAACTTTTATAACAGAAACAATGTCCCAGGTACCATGGTAGAATTTTGCCCTTCCTTGTCAGAGCTCTTAATAGTGTATGTGTGTGTGGGGGGGGGGGGGCTTGAGCATGAACTTGGGGTCTTTTGGAGTTCTGCACCAATTGCTCCTTCTCAAGTACACAATGGCAAAAAATTTTATTTCTATTTACCCCTTCCAGGTAGGGGTAGATAATAATCATTGGCAATTTTGTCTCTACAGGCAGATCCACAGTTCTGGCTGGGCAGCTAGCTAACCTAATTAGAGAGGCTCTGGCATTAGAGGAAAAATCCTGTAACCTGAGAGTGACCACTGACCTCGCACGCGCACGCGCACACACACACACACACACACACACACACACACACAGGAACATGGATACACACATACTGTGTCTAAATTCCATTTAGAACTTTCCCCATGTTTGTACAAAGCATAGCTCTTCACTGTTCTTACCTGAAGCTCTTTGTGAAGCAGGTCGGAGTAGCAATGTTGAAAAACGATTTGATTCCGCTTCACATTTATTTTGAGTTGCAGGTGTTGGACAGTATATCCTGTCTCCATCAACCTCGAATATATTGTCAAATCGATCCTCATAAGACTTGAACTTGATGCTGCGCTCACAATTTTTTGGTTACTGTGTCCTCTTGGAAGTCAGAACAGGCTATATTGAAAATTTCTGCGACTCAGGATTTTCACTCAGTCAGCTCAGAGGTCAAAGGCAGGTGTAGAAGCAGCAGCTTCCCAGGGGCGCTTTTCATTGCAGGAAGAGCACCATTGGCTGGGTTACAAGTTAGAGTTGGAAAAATGCTTTGGCTAAACATGAAAGACACCTGTGAGACACAAGCCTACTCTTGAGATGTGTCTTCCTCATCCAGGAATGACTGCTGGTATGCAAACCACAGATATAAAAGTAATTAAATTCAAGATTAAATGCAAGTCTACATTAGAGATGTTTGTGATTCCTCCACACAACTCCTGTCTTGCTCATGCAGCAAGCCTGCCCTTCCTGGCCCTCAAATTAACATCTGATTACACTTCACCAAGGCCTGACACCCTGCTCAGAGCCTCAGTTCCACAGGACTACAGGGAAGACCTCTGGTGGTATTTGCTTATTGCTTGTCTACTCTGTCTGATTATGTGATTTTTTTTCACTCTTCTTGAGTGGAAAATAAAAACACACTTCAAAATCAGAGAATATACCATAATTTGCTACACCACAAACCCTTCTTCTGATCCTCTATTTTTATGTTGCAAACATGTGCTTATATGCATAGATTTTTTTCAAGTGTGTTTACATGTAAAACCTGTTCGTGCCCATGTCTGCCCCTTTTTCTGTCCCATCATTTTTTTGTCCTCTATGTTCATCCGTTAAAACCTGAAGAAATATTGGAATTAACTGGTCATATACTTATGAAGCTTATTAATACATGAAGTCAAGCCGGGTGTGCTGGTGCAAGTCCTTAATTCCAGCACTCAGGAAGCAGAGGCAGGCAGATTTCTGAGTTCAAGGCCAGCCTGGTCTACAAATTGAGTTCCAGGACACTGTCTTGAAAAACAAAAACAAAACAAAACAAAACAAAACCCAACCAAACAAACAAACAAAAAAACAAAAAACAAAAAACAAAAAACAACCAAACAAAAAACCATGAAGTCATTAGAGAAAGAGTATATCTTTGTATCGCTAAAAACTAGTACATTTTGTACATTTTAAACTATATTTTAAATCCAAAAGAATATAGAAATATTCTAAACCTAAAGTTTTTATAAAATTTTTATAAGGAAATTAAGGTGAATGACAAATAAAATGAAGCCGGAAATTGAATTGACATACACAATGCACATAAACTGACTTCAGTCTTGTCTATCAGTAAAAAGCTACTGAGAATTCACTAATGATTCCCATTGGCAACAAAAGAACTCTCCTGAAGCTGTTAAGTGGCTCAACTGAAATTCCCCAAAACATTCCCTCCCTGAATCCACTCTATGGCACATGGTACCATAAGGTAACAGTTTATCAAGCAATGGCTTCAGCAGTAGCATTTCGCTGTCTTTGTTTCTGCCCCACAGTAAAGAGACTCCTGAGATAGTGTTAAATGCTACAGAGGACAAGAACATAATGTAAAGAGAAGACACAAGAAACGGAGACCTACTCATTCTCATTCACACACTCTATAAGCTTTTGATAATATATCATATCATTATATTATATTATACTATACTATATTAATATTGCTAGACCTTTAAAAAGGAAAATATTTCCACATGTACAATTTAATTAAACATTTATGGAGGGTTAGTATGAAAAAAAGCATAGTCAAACAATTGGTCATTTCAAACCCAGAGTTTCGTTCTCAGGGACGAAAGCCAAAAATTAATAAATGGTTATAGTGGTGGGGGAAAAAAGGAGGAGGAGGAGGAGGAGGAGGAGGAGGAGAAGAAGGAGAAGAAGAAGAAGAAGAAGAAGAAGAAGAAGAAGAAGAAGAAGAAGAAGAAGAAGAAGAAGAAGAAGAAGAAGAAGAAGAAGAAGAAGANAGAAGAAGAAGAAGAAGAAGAAGAAGAAGAAGAAGAAGAAGAAGAAGAAGAAGAAGAAGAAGAAGAAGAAGAAGAAGAAGAAGAAGAAGAAGGGAAACAAACAAACAAATGCCAGGGAAGCAATGTGTTAAAGATACCGTTTTAAAGAGGATTTTAAAGACTCCCCTCTGTGATAAAGCAAAAGCAGAGGAAAGACTAAAGCCATGGAAGTGCTATGTCTTAGACAGCTCCCTAGTGCTGGACATGATCCACAGCTGCCCTGCAGGGAAGATGGCATTCTGTGCTGGTACCACAGGCGGAGATGGATTGAGTTGTCTAGCACTGACTCTGCAGCATTTTAATCAGCTGGTACATGAATCAATAAACCTCTTGGGTCAAATCTCATCCCTTAGATGGCCTTTCAGGGACCTTTATGACCAAGGACCAGCAGAGACCTCTGGTTGGCTCCTCCTGCTGCGCAGGCCACCACTTCTCTCTATCTCTCTCTGCTTCCACAATCCTTCAGCCACCCCTGCAGGTCTCCTTGAGCCTCTTAATCATGTCATGACGTCTCTCAGAGCAGCCTGTACCCAGAACTGTGTCCTATGCTTCCTCTGTTCGCTCTGGGTCTTCGGATGCTGCCTGCCTGACTGCCTGCTTTTAGCTCACTGTCCCTCTTTGCAGTGGCTACCCTAAGCTCCCCCCACAGAAGACACTGTACCTGTTGTACTGGCTCATTTACTTGATTCCTTAAGTTCCCACTTCAGTTTGAAGGCAAGCCTCCTGAGAACACAGGCTTTGTCTCTCTGGCTGAATTCCTATTTATGAGAATTATGGATCTAGTCACAGTTGGGGCATACCAGGTATTAACTGAGTTTTCCTTTAAAATGTAAATACATCCTTCATATCTTTTGTTTAATAAAGAATGAGTCTTATAGAATCTGTTAAAATTATTTTATTTTATCTGCTATGTTATATATAATAAATAATTCTTAAATTATAATAATGCATTTGTTAAAAGAAAAGAAAGTTTAAAATAGATAACCCAAATAATCTTTTCCACACAATGAAAATGGACCTTAGCTATGTATAAACATCAAAATGTTCTGATTACACAAGATTATTTTTACAAGAAAATTTTATTTTAATATCATGTATATGCACACGCTAATGGAAAAAACCTACTCAGAAGGATGCCCAGTGTAATCAGAAAAACAAAATGAAATTAAATCCAAATATTTTAGTTTTTAAAACACTGAATGGTTTTCTAAGACCTCACTATCTAATTTCTGCGGTAACGTCATTGGTTCTGATCTGTTTAAAATTAAATAAATCAGCCTATCAGCTTTCCTTTTCCTTCTACAACCTAAACAATTGCATCAATACAAGAGGATAAGAAATAATACAATCAATTTAAAATATAATTAAGAACAGGTTAGGACTTTTGTAACCATGTTTTTGTCCTGTCTAGCAAGGTGTCTTATTATACCAAAAAAAAAAAATGTATTATATCAATACACCAATTTTCTTTTGGAATGTCTCATTCCTCATTGTATACACCACAATATCTCAATCAAAAGTGTGCCATAGATGAAGGAGGAACACATAGGGCTAGTGAGATGGCTCAGTGATTAAGACCACTTACTGCTCTTGCAAAATACCTGGATTCAGTCTCCTGAACCTACATAATAGGTCACAACAAATTGTAACTCCAGTTCCAGCGACCCAGCACCCTCTTCTGACTTTGAGGGGCACCAGGTATGCAGGTAGAGCATGGCTACACAGTAGGCAAAACATTAATGTACATAAAAATAAAATAAATCCGAAAAGAATATTCATGTATAAGTAGCATATTATATAATGAAACCATAAAGAGCTCCAAGTGTGTTCGTTTCTCTGTTTTTCGTACTCTCTACTATAGTACTTGCCTTAGGATTGATTTTCCTGTAGGTACAATAACAAGACCTTCATATTCTATCCCCAGGCTTCTCCTCAAAGGCAGGGAGTAGTAATGAGAGAAGCAGGTATGGAAATTATAAGCCTGATGAGTGGGGGCTGCTGTTTTGCCTATGTGATTCATTTGTAAGATCGTCCAGTTTTTTAAGGAAAGAACAAAGAAAGGACAGAAGGAAGGAAGGAAGGAAGGAAGGAAGGAAGGAAGGAAGGAAGGAAGGAAGGAAGGAAAGAAGCAAGTTTGCTTAGAATAAGGTAGCATACAGAACAAAGTCAAATACATATGAAGACTTATTATAATTCATATGTACTTAGATAAGTACAAGAGGACTGGATTTGTCACCAACATGTTACAGTCTGGTATTAAAGATGAGATGCTGAGCAGAAAATAATGGTGAAGATAGTTAAACAACTAAGTGAGGGGACCCCCCCAAAGGTCTAAACAACATATGCCAAAAGGGGGGTGACTTATTTGTTTTTTCAGATAAAGCTAGATGTCTTTGTCCAGATGTTACTCTTTCCATGCTAGGTTACATGACACTCCTGTTTTGATGCTCCCCTCAGTGTCAGAATAGTAAAGGAAGCTTCTAGAATTCTGCAGAAAAGGATTCAATGGTAATTTGCTATGAATGTTCCTGGAATTTTAAATTTTATCGCATACACCACACACACACACACACACACACACACACACACACACACACACACACCATAAGGAAAGAAACAATACATGTGTTTGTTTTTCTTGACTCCTCCCTCTTATTAGTACCTGAAGGTAATGAGCACCTGAGCATTTGAACATGATCACCTTGTCTAATTTCCCTGCTGCTGTTGTATCCACATATGTAGTGGCATACAGATGTTTTACATGTGGATACATTGGGAGTTAGGGCTTTCTGCCTACAGACCTTAGCAATAAGGGGAATGTTTGCCCTGCTCTTTTTTTTTTTGGATGGTTTTGGCTGCTCCTGGGGATTTAGTAGGATGCTAGAGAAATACTAACTTACATCACTGAAAGATTACATGTTTCCTCTCCCTCTCCCTCTCCCTCTCCTTCTGCCTCTCCCTCTCCCTCTCCCTCTCCCTCTC
>NC_034594.1:48944804-48945575 GCF_900095145.1 Mus pahari
CCCCTCCCCCTCTCCCCTCCCTCTCCCTCTCCCTCCCTCTGTCCCTCAAAAATGTCTTCTATGTTCACAAGAACCAAAAGTATACAGTGTACCATATCTTAAGACACATATTTTGAAAGGTGAAAATATTTTAAAACAATATTTGAAGAGTTGTATTTCTTTTTACTTAGAAGTATTTACACCTATGAGCTATAATGTTTAAAACTTTTAAATGTTTGTTTTTATTATTAAATATCAGCTTGTGACACTTATAAAGATATGACAATACAACATCGCAGTTGTGTCTTAAATTAAGAGAAAAGTATATTAACGATATCTGGAGAGTTCTCCAGCCACAGGCAAAAGAAGTCAACAGTATTTCTATCCTAGATGAAAATTTTCATCCATGATAGCTTCTTTGCCCATCAGAAACAGGTTTTAGAAAAGGAAGGAAGGAAGGAAGGGAGGGAGGGAGGGAGGGGGGAGGGGGAGAGAGAGAGAGAAAGGAAAGAAGGAAGGGATTGTTTTATGTTTGCTTAAATATTTTGGATAAATGTAATTTTTATTGTTTTATATTCAATATTAAAAACTAAAAGTATAAATGGTAAGTACATGGATAAACAATCAATTGCTAAAAAATGAAAACTATTTTCTAATTGGCAAACATTGGCTGTGAAATGGAGAGTCTTCAGCTCTGCTAATTTGACTTTGATAATAATATCTTCAGTCCACATAATCACCATGTCTGCAACACTATCAAGATCTCGCTGCCAGCGCTGGCCATTTCTCCTT
>NC_034594.1:48945586-48952422 GCF_900095145.1 Mus pahari
GGGGCCTCTCTTCCCAGAGATGGCTGATTAGGCCATCTTCTGCTACATATGCAGCTAGAGACTCGAGCTCAGGGGTACTGGTTAGTTCATATTGTTGTTCCACCTACAGGGTTGCAGCCCCCTTCAGTTCCTTGGGTACTTTCTCTAGTTCCTCCATCTCTTCTGTTCTTTTTCTCCCTCCCCAACTCCTATCTCTACTGCCACCTTCCTGGTCTCCTGGTTGGGCATGGTTCCTAACTGCATTTCTAACTGCATTCTAAATACTAATTCTGTGTCCCACTGAGTTGTTCTTATTTTGAGGAGGCGTGGCTTTCTGCAATGGTCTCCTGCTGCTACAAAATAAAGCTTCCTTGATAAAAGTTGAGCTCCACACTGGTTCAGTGGGTAAAAGCTAGTAAAGAACCTAAAGACTATTTAGGGTCAACTCACACAGAGATAATCTAAGTGAGGTTGGCTTGCAGCTGATATTCTAGACCTACACCCCGAGAAAACCTAGCTGCTTCTGATCATTGACAACCACAGTTCCCTAAACTGGACTCAGTGTCCATTCTTTGAAAGCTACCCCTTTGATACCATCTGCTAATAACTTTAATAGAATATCAAATGATTCATCCTCAATTACCCAGTAACTTCAAAATCTCGTTTTGATGATATAGCACAAAAATCATCTCCTTCTTCCTCTTCTTGAAGAATTTAATCAGCACGAGACAGGTCAATGACAACAACTTTCTTTCTATTATATTTTCAAAGGGTCTTAACACATCTAGATGGTCTTCATTTTTGAAGTCTCCTTTTTTCTAATAGTGGAACACATAACTAACACATCTAGATGGTCTTCATTTTTGAAGTCTCCTTTTTTCTTATAGTGGAACACATAACCTTGAACTCAACTCAGGGTAAAAGAGAAAGTGCTATTTTGGTACATTAATCATGAGTATTCTAGAAGATCTAATTTAAAAGGTTCATAGTAGCAGTTTATCTCAAAGCATGAATTCTTAATCAGTCAAAGGAAATAAATATGTGGACTCAAATATTATCGTGAAATGTAGCCATTTAAGTTTAAGTGCTTAACTAAAGCAAACCTTAATTAAATATACTCATCACTCAAAATAGTATATTCATACTAAATATAAATATATACTTATATATTATACAAACACACACACAGATGGTTCACAAAAAAAAAAAAAAAAAGAATTACTTTGTTTAAAATTGTCTTTTTTCCTTGCAAACAGTGGCAGCAAGTTGGCTACCTCAAGTGGTGACAGCACAATTAAACTATGGGACCTCACCAAAGGTGAATGCACCTTGACCTTTGAAGGACACAACCATGCTGTATGGTCCTGCACCTGGCACTCCTGTGGTGACTTCGTGGCTTCTGCCTCACTGGATATGACGAGTAAAATCTGGGATGTCAACAGGTAAAAAGTGTTTTAAACATCATTCATTTATACTGCTAGACATTTGTGGGAATAGAGTCGTGTTGTCCTCAGTGCCGCCACTGGGAAACTTTACAAGAAGCTGTTTGTTGCCAAGATTACAGAGAGTGATGTAAATAATCTTGATGAAATCCATTTCTAACTCTATTGATCTTTGTTGATACAATAATTCCTTTCTGAGCATCTAGAACAAGACAAACCCTGTGTTAGGAGATTAGAGTTTCATCAACTGGAAGCTGTTTTTTCAAGAGCCGATGGAAATGAATATTTATTTTAAGCAGAAATTTTGCTCTACTTTGCACAAGATTGCTATGTCTCTTAGTTTGGTTGTCATGAAGATGATGGAATTGGCTTATGCTCAGTTTTTACTGATACCTTGAAATGTTTTACCAAACCAATAATTTTTAGTAATTCTCAAACTGTAAGAAATTATAGATATGGAAGTTTTATATTTATTTAATTCAAAGCAGACATGTTTCATTTAAATTTTCAGTAATCATATTATAATCTACTTGATAGACAAGATGAAGAAAATATATACTAGGTGATCATCAAATATCTTAATTGTTTCAGGTTGAAGGTTATATGTCAGAATTTGAGCCTCATTTGATGTTGAAACAATGCTTAGGTCTCAAATTTCGGCTGATGCCTCCTGGAGTGTTATGCAAACTATTGTCCGGTGTCCAGTCTAACTTATTTTCAAAAAGGATAGCAGAGCCATCATAAGGACCATGACTTAGCATTTCACATACACTTGTTATCCTTCCTATGATTGGCATTTTAAGAGCAGAGGGCAATTAGGTGCTTGTGACCATTCAGTCAAAAGTTATCTTAAATTCCACAAGTGAATGAGTTCCCTAGGCTGTGCAGCAGTTCCTAAGCTCCTCTGTCTCCCCATGCATGATACTTTGTGTCCTTGAGGCTGTAGCTAGGTAAACCTCACTGTGGCTTTTTGTCTGACTCCTGTAGCTCTGCCAGTAGCTGGTTGCAAGTCTGACTATGAGAGGGACCTTCCTTCTTGCTGTGTCTTTCCCATGAGCATCTTGTAGACTTTCCATCACCCCATTAATTTACCTCAACAACAATACTGTTCTCATTACAGTAGACACGATGGAACATCATTTAGGGAGAGAAAATTCAGCTTGCAAGTGCCTCTTCTCCTTGGTCTATTCCCCATCTCTTTCAGACTATAGCCTCTAGGCAGAGAAACCCCTATCACCATCACAGAATTCCCAAAAGTCTGATTCCAGCCATTCCAATGGTGGAAACCTCCTTCTTCAACTCTGTGGTTTTGGGTTTTGTTTTTATTTTTGTTTTTGTCTTGTTTTCTCCCCATCCCCCCTCTGTCTCTCTGTGTGATTTTGGAAGATCAAAGATTTTCTGAATGCTAGGCAGATGAGTATTTATAATTTCTACCTAATTTCCTTTGTTATTTTAGTTGGTGTTTGTAGGTCTGTCCTGAAGGAGCTTTGTCTGTTCCTTACTACTCTTTTCTTATTAGTCAGTAAGCAACTTACATAGTTGACAGTCCTGTCTGCTAAGCTTGCTCACTAAAGTAACAGGAACAGTTTCTGGCCATTACTAGACCTTGGCAGATTCAAACACGGGCAGATAAATAGCATAATCCATCTAGGTTGTAGACGAACAACTGAATGAACTTTGTATGTCCTGTGTGAGAAAGCATGCCTGTGAGTGATAATTTTACCTAATTCTATCTAAAACTGGGAAAATTGTTTTGATTCTTTACTGAGCACCATTTTATTTGTGATAATTAATTGTATGTAAAAATTCCTAATTCTATTATGTTTCAATATCATATGATCAGATTTCATAAATATTTTCAATACTGAGTCACTGGAATTTCAGCAAAATTATCTGATTTTAATTTCAAATCTATTAACCGTATAGAACGTGTAAACCTAACCATGATCAGGTTAGAAGTTGAATCCCAGTAAAACTCACTCCCCCCCCGCCACTGAATTAATATAAACACTGTGATTTAGCAACTTTACTCTTGACTCTGTCATATTGTCATCTCTTTGATGCCCAGTAGATACTGACATAGCAGATCAATGTTATTCTTTATTAATGTCAAAATTGTTTTAAATTTAAATTTCTCATCAATATCCAGACCTCAATCAAATTCATCATCACCAATGACAGAAACTGATACTGATTTTGAAGCTGCAGTGCTATACACAGGAACAAGTAGAGGGAGATATTGATTACTTCTGAGGTTGTTGATAGGTCTTTAAGAGTTATAATCAAAACATGAAATTCTAATATGTAATTACCCAAGGATATGTCTTGGTTTAAAATATCACTGGGAACTGATTACTTACTTGAATTGACTTGGTGACTTAAGGGGAGAGGGGTTTTGCCTTGGTCATTTGGGGAATGATAGAAGCTGTGTTGTGATGAATGGCTTCCTCTTCTCTGGATGCCACACAGTTCTTAAGAACAGATTACTTTGAACTAATAAATGTCATCATCATCATCATCATCATTATCATTATCATCATCCACTTGTCTGTTCAACAAAATGTTAGTTCTCTGTGAAGCATAAGTGAGACAAAGTTCTGAATAAAGCATCATATTTGCTGAGCAACACTAAGATCCCCTGAACACTGTCTAAAGTACTACTCAGTCTGTGTAAAGCCTCACTCTGGGGAGGCCCTCTACCATATTTTGATGGTCTTCTCAAGGACCATACACATGAACTGACAGATGTCTGTGTTTTGGTGAGAAATCGTTTCCTATTTCAGTTTTAACATGGGCACTTTAAGGTCAGTCACATTGTGCACACATGTCCTCACACAAACACATACACACACACACACACATGCACACACACACACACACACACACACACACACAGATATGCCTGTGTGTACATACATACACACACAATGCGTCTTGAACACAGAGTCTTTGGCATGTGATTGTTTACTTGCACGAAAGAATAAAGGGTTGATCTGCAAGTCTCTGTGAAGAATATTAAGTAGGATTTTTTTTACCTTCCATATTCATATTCAAGCTGTGTGACACGTTGCTGTCTTATACTACATGAATCTACAAAATGATTAAAATTAGGTAGGAGTATTAAAAATGATCTCAGACAGCTGTAAAAAAATAATTTGTGTTTCTTTTTCTAGGCATTCATATACAACACCAGTGAGTAAGTGTTCATGACATGAGGAAGCAGTCCAGGGCCATTTAACAGACATAAGGAGAGTTTCAGAATCAATCACTGCCCTCAATGAGATTATAAATAATTTAAAGATGTAGCAATTTTGAAGCAATCATGGAATTTTCATTGCATCTGCTCTCTATAATATCACATCAGGTATTCTGGGAGACTCCTGGCCGTTTGTCTTCCAAGGTAACTGTACTTGGCTAAGCAGCTTCGTCACACTGGCACTTTGGTATTTGGAAGGCAGACCATGTGCCTGCACCACTTATTACTGAAAGGATAGGGGTTGGAAACAGCCAACGTATTACTGTTTCAGCTGCTTCGGTGAGGCAGCACAGCAGCAAGAATTTAGCAGTATGTCTCAAGGATGGATAGAAACACAGGGACTTGCAAAACTCAACAGCCTCCCCCTCCCAAATGATGGGAAAGAATTGCAATGTCCTTAATTCTCCATGAGTTGTTTCAGATGCCCTTGAAGTTATGTGGAGAAGGGGAAAAAAGCAAGTTTAAGAACCGTGTTCAATTTGTGGTTTTCACTCTATTTTGTTACTTAGAAGCAAATTCTTCAAAAACCTGGTTTTGTGAGAGAATCACACTGACAGAGAAACCATGACCCAACAGGTAGTAACTCACCCATTCTTAAAATAGTCCAGGAAGCCCCAAATGTGCTTCCAAAGGAAGTTCCAATGTCATCTACTCACAAAGAAGAGAATAATTGATAAAGAAGAAGAAATCCAGAAGCCAGGACTCTCTCATCTGGCTTCAGTGAGAGAAGACACACCTAACCCTTGAGAGACTTGAGGCCCCAGGGAGTAGAGAGTTCTGGTGGTGTGAGGGATAAGGGTATATGGACATCCTCTTGGAGATGGGGAGGAGGAATGGAATGAGAAACAGTCAGAGGGTGGACTAGGAAGGGGATAATGACTGGATTGTAACGAACAAACAAACAAACAAACACAAAAGTCAGAAGCCATACCAGAAAAGCCAAACCAAATCCTGAAACCACAAAATACACCAAGCAAAACAGTGGAAGAAGCTGTACTTCACTCAAGCAACTTTCTTCAGCGCCTTGGAAAAGCGCCTTGATTTGCTTGCTTAGGATGCTAAGGCAATTCACTTTCTTTTTCTGTTTCCATCTGTATAGCATCTATTCTTTCCTTGTTCCATCATCATACCTGATGGAAGTAGGCAGCAGAAAGAGTTGGTCAGCATACCGACCACTCTGACCCCACTGCAACAGCTTGAGCACTGTCCAGAGAACATGGACTATGGAATACGAGCAGCGGCTGACTGGGATTGTGGGTTGCTTCTCTCTCTAGACTGGGAAAACATCAACTAACACTTTATAGGTGGAGGAAGATGCAGCTCAGTTCTTTGATGGGCAGAGAGGCTGTGTGGGAGGCATCAGTTTCCTTTAGTTTTATGAATATGTGCATAGAATTAACTGCCTACATGTCTACCAGGTACAAGCATGTACCTATGGATGCTGTCAGATCTGTTAGAACTGTAGTCACTGGCATTATGAGCCTTCTGATATAGGCAATAAGAACCAAACCCAGGTTCTTCATAAGATCAGCAAGCACTCTTAAGTACTGAGCAACCTCCCCATCTTCGGAGGATTATTATTTATTTATATATCCAAAAACAAGTTTTAAAGCCCTTACCTAATCTATTATTATAAGCATTACAATATTGTGATGTTTTGAGTAGGAATGACTTCCATAGGCTCATATATTTGAATGCTTAGTCAGCAAGACCTCTATTTGTTTGAGAAGGATTAGAAGTGTGGCCTTGTTGGAGAGAGAGTGCCAGTGGGAGTGAACTATGAGGTTTTAAAAGCCAGTGCCAGACTCTATCCTGATGCCTGTGGTTTAGCACATAAAGCTCTCAGATCCTTCCCCCGTGCTATGTCTGCACGCTGCCATGCTCCCTGCCATGATGATAATGGACTAACCCCCTGAAGCCCCCGAAGCTGTAGGCAAGACCCCCAATAAATGTTTCTTTTATAAGTTGCTTCAATTACGTTCTCTCTTTTTAAAAAGAGAACAGTGACTAAGACAAGTAATTAAAAAAAATAGTTGAATTTAGATGGCATTGTGTTGGAAAGAAAACATACCAAATGAACAATAATATGCTAATTACAAATGACAAGTTTTGGAGAGAGAGAGAGAGAGAGAGAGAGAGAGAGAGAGAGAGAGAGAGAG
>NC_034594.1:48952472-49002675 GCF_900095145.1 Mus pahari
AGAGAGAGAAGAAGAAGAAGAAGAAGAAGAAGAAGAAGAAGAAGAAGAAGAAGAAGAAGAAGAAGAAGAAGAAGAAGAAGAAGAAGAAGAAGAAGAAGCAGCATGGGAGATGATCAGGGAAATGAAGAGGATTATAATTCCAAGGGGTAATCTTTACTATAAAGCTTATTAATATTTGAAAAGTCTCAATAAAACAACTAGCCAAGCCAGTACTCAAGATACTCAGGCTCTTCTGAAATTTTCTACAATGATGTCAAAACTCGTGTGCGTGTCAAAGGCCAGGGTAACTAGGGTAAATTTAGCCGACAGAGGTTAAGGTCCTTGTGTGTATATACATATTACAGTAAATCCCAACCCCTTTGAGATTCATTTTCAATGAAATGGTAAATGCTGGTAGTTTTAAGCACAAGGTCGCATTTATTTTACGTATTAATACATGGTGGTTGTGAGATTAGACTAAGGAGAGGAGCTGTAAAAACAAATACAAGTGGAAAGGCCAGCTAAGAAGACCCTACACAATCCAGGCAGAAGACTGAAGGGCCTGAGCCAAGCTGGGGCCAGTGCCAGCAGTAAGAACTATTTGTAGAAAAGCTACCAAGAGTTTCTGAGCTCTGATGATCTTGGAGAGACAGAGAAAACAAATGACCTGTTACGTATTTAGATGACTAAGGAGAAAAAGGCTCATTCTCTTTATGCTGGCACATTTCAAAAATAGGCATAAAGGGAGGTGTGCCCTCTGCCTGCCTCTCTAACATTTGAAGGGAAGAGAATTGAATGCTCCTTCCGTCCACTGGCATCGCTTCCTACTGAATTTAATAATTCATCAGTCAATCAAAATCTTGGGCCAGATGAGAGGGGAGAAACAGAAAGATTCAGTTAAAAGTGAGAAAAGGAAATGTGAAATATGAAGATTCTGGTTCAGAGAGTTATTTTCTGTTAGTGAAATATAGTATTCATTTCTTTTGGACAAATAATGTGCTAAGTTGAACTTCAGAATGAGAGAAAATTATTTATTTCAGAACACTTCTTTATTCAAAAGTAATAAAAATGGGGCTTGATATTTATAATATAAAATATTCCATTAGTATATCTCATGTTCAATGGGACTCCCTCACAAAGCTACCTATTCTGGTAAAGAAGGACATATTGTACAATATTAATGATTTTTAAGTCATAATACTGTGGGAAGAAGTATTGAGACTCAAGGACTTGGATTATTTCTGCATTAATACTTGTCTTGTGTTGTGAAGGTCTCCAGTTTGCCTTGTTATGCTTGAAAAGGCACCCAGAACATCTATTAGCAGACTGCTAAAGTGATGCTTAAAATATGATTATGCTATATTAAAGGAAATGGTAAGATACCTCTTGTGAATAATTTGTCCTGGTCTACCCAATAATGAACCAACTATTCTGTCTGCAAATGAGTAATGCCTCCTTGAAATACAGGTCTGAGGAGCTGTCTAAATGTGACACATGAAGAAAACATGAAAATGATGTTTGTATTTAATTTCTCTCTCCAAAAAAAGCACATATTACATAGTTGAAGAAGTACCTGTTTCATAATGGAAAAATATTAAAGCTAGTATTCATACTGTATTCAGAAAGTATGAGCTTGGTTTAAAAATTTAACAGTTCTCTCATAACTAATATGGCTTTGTCTGCATTTGTGAGGAACGCCTACAGCAAGTGCCCATTGCAATAAACTTGATGCAAAAGTTTTTTTAGATCAATATGCATGAGTCCACAAATAAGAGGATATATGTCATGGGTTCTTTGAAATTTAATCCTATCCCTTCATATAGTAATACTAGGTCATATAAATGAGTTGTATAGTTGATATGTAACTTATATTAAATGAGATATACTTTCTCCTTTATATGTTATATTCTGAATAGACTAGACATTAAAAAGAGATGGGTAAATAGATGAGATTAAAGATATTCTAAGTGAATAAATATGCTTTATAATATATTTTTACTTTATTACTGATGATCAAGCAAATAAAATATACCATTCCTTTTAAAAGTTGATTTAATGGATGAAACTTTATTTTCCTCATTGCTATGGACTAAAAGTATTTAATATATTTCTTCAGTGTTACCTTTTAACATAAAAGTATAGGTAGTCATAGATAACATGAGACAAAAACAAAAATCACATTTTTAATGTTTAATGTTTATATATGGATTTGAATATTTGAATATGCACAAGATTATCTTACATACTCATTAGTATGAATAAAGTAAGTTTAAATACTCTAATTAATTTTAAAGTGGCATATAAATATTTGATTATTTTAAATATCTAATGAAAATTATGGTTTACTTATTTATGATTTATCTAGGCTTCAAAACACAAATTATCTTAAAATCATTTACCTGGAAAAACAAACATTAAGTGTTATGATAACCCAAAAATGTTGCTCAAAAATTTTAAAGCAATTGTCATTGAAAGTAAATGCTAACTCTCAATTCAGTTGCTAGTGAAGTGGTGGTTTTCCATGAACATCAAATAAAAATGAAAAAAATAAATTAATGTTCAAATAGAAAGACTTAACAACTGGAAGGAAATGAGTCATTCCCCAGGATATCCTTGCTTTTAGGACAATGCTTTCTATGTTGGCAATGAATATAAATTACTTAAAGCACTAGGAAATGGAATGGAATAAAGGACTTAAATTATCGTACCTCCCAGTGACTGACATCTGTTGTCCAAAACTTTACAAAACTATGGAACTTGGTGAAAAGTGGAATTCAGAAAGGTGGCGAGGCAGCTTTGCTCTGGGCTTTGTTCATCTAGCCACCTGGAGTATGCCCGTTTTAGTGGAGCCTTCCCTATAAGGAAAGTCATCTATGCAGATTTCCCCTGCATGTTCTTGTGTTGTTTACTAGATTTCATTAAAAAGCACTAAAGCCTTCTTTCTTAGATGCTTATTATTGATTAAATAATTCAACATATGTTGGCTGTGTTTCTATCCTTGGAGACACTATGTCCACATCCCTGGAGCGGACCAAGAACCCAAATTCAGTCCAGAACCCAAATTCAGTCTCTTACATGGTTCTTACTACACAGCCCACTACAGTTGCTGATACCTACACCATATATGTTATTAGAAAATCACCGGCTCTGTCATTGATTAGCAACTCCATTGTTGTCTCTATGTATCAGAAGGGAATACCAAACAGAGTACAGGTTTCCAGCAAGCACTAACGAGCCTAGTTCTCTAAGTTCTGCAAAAACTGTGGACCCCAGGGGCGCATACCAGCAAGGTGGACAGTGAAGATGAGGCACCTTCTGTTCTTTCCATCCATTGCTTTCCCAATTGGAGTTTGCTTTGACCAGCCACCAAACTCTTGTCACACAAATACAAATAAAAGTTTTCACACAATGGGTGCCCTTTCCTGTGATCCCACTGTGGTTTGGGGGAAATTATATGAGATTTTAAAAATTTTGAGTGAGGAAGAAAAAAATTGTACTTTATAGTAGCATGTTATCAAGGGTTAATCTACAACACGTCAGAAATAACAATTAGAAATAACCATACTTACATGAGCTGTGATGTAACTACTGATGATTAAAATACTTTCCTCTTTGCAACAAAGTGAGTATCCAAATTTTGTAGTTTCTTAAAGACGTAGGTAAGCTCAGAGAGATATAAAAATTCATTCTTTTATTTATTGGAAATAATACCGACAAGAAAAAGTCAGTGTGGAAGAAGTAGGCTGGGTTAAACATGGGTGGTTGTGTTACTAAATAATATGTCTAAGTAATATTTCTTTTCAAAAACTGAAAACTTAGGCTTATCATTGGCAATTAGTTCATACTAAACATGAACTTATTTGAATTTGTAGACTTAAATGTACAAAGGTGTATACATGTGAATGCATATATGTGCAAAGGTCAAAAGTCAGTGTCAGGAGTCTGCATCAATCATTCCAGACTGTAATCTTTGAGACCACAGTTCTCAATGAACCTCAGTCTTACTGATTCAGCTGGTCAGGTACCCTGTGCCTCGTCCAACCTCCCCCTCCCCTGTGCTGGGGTTATGGGTGTGCACTTCTGCACTAGGCTTCTATGTGTAATAGGGGTGTGAACTCAGACTTCAAGCTTGCACAGCAAGAACTTCACCAATGGAATCTTCTTACATCTACTAAGTATGTCTTTTTAAGTATAAAACATTTTAATATAGAACCCTTATATTAAAGCCATAAATACTATAAGAAAAAAAGTGGATATTTACAATTATTCTCTCAATTTACTTTTCCTAGTTAGCTGACAAGTTTATAATAACACCTAATTAGTTCAGTCTTAAAGGTGACCTATAATTTATTTTGTTGTTGCTTTCTAGTTATATGATAAACTAAATATACATTTTAGAAAACTTTTATTGCCAATGTTTCCAAAATAAATGGAAGTTTACTATTTTACATATTTGAATTAATGTATCAAGAGCATATGAAAACAGAAATAATAAATTAGGTCTGTAGCCAAGACATACTGCCTATGTGCTTAATATAAATCTCTTGAACAGTTTTTTTTTTTTTATTTAAGAAATTTGGGCGATTTATATGTGTATCCACACTTAATTCTTGCTTTCCTTTCCTAGCAAGTCACTTCTAGACTTGGAATATAGGGGTTCAGTGACATCTGGCATCCTTAACAATAATTCACCTCTTCATTATCTGCATTCCCATGGTTTTCATTATCTTTGTTTATTTATTGACCATCAGAAACTAAGCCCCTGCTTCCCAAATGGAAAGAAAGTATTCTCTCCCTAAAAGGACACTGGATTAATCCCATCAAGCCTTGGAATTCAATGCCTCTCATCAGCAAAATGTTCTCTACCTCCAACCTCTTCAATGTACTATTTATCTTCTCGTTTAAGCTGATGCTTCCTTGGGGATATCTATTCCCTTTCCTAACAGAGCCTGTAACTCTCTCCCTTTAACCCTGCTAAGAGATTTACAGCTTATAATGAGTAATAAGCATGTTAATTGAGATACATGTTACTTTGGAATGTTCATACACATATCGTGGTGTATATTCCTGTGTGCGTGTGCACCTGCATATGTGCATTTGTGTGTGTGTGTGTGTGTGTGTGTATACTACATTTGTTCTTGGAATACTAACACAGATTCCACCTCCCTGTAGTTGGAGGTTTGCTGGCAAATTGTTGCCACTAACCTGGACATTTGGATTAACATATAAAGCAATGTTTTTTTTTGTTTGTTTGTTTTTTTTATATTTCCTTCTTGCTCTTGATTATTACTTTTAGATCACATTTCCTTCAACTTTGTTCCTCCAAATCATGCTTTATTTTAAGCACATTTTTCAAGATGGGACCATTAGCTACTTTTAAATATTGTCATATACTGCTATTCTGCTCAGCCCATCACATTTTGGCTAATTTAGTGCCTATTTTCTGTCTTTATTAGTTTCAACATCAGTTTTTCAAAACAAGAAGAAAGCTAATACTCTGCACTCTGGATTCCTAACTTATTCACTGCCTGATGCTCATCACCACGTCCCTGCTTTGTGGTGAAACAGTTGCCAAAATGCCCCACCCCTTAATAACAGTCTTCTTATTGAATTGATGGTTCCAATGAGAATTAATCCCATAGGCTTACATAGTTGAACACTTCATCTCCAGGTTGTGCATCTGTTTGGGAAGAATTGAAAGGTATGACCTTGTTGGAGGAGGCATGCCACTTGAGATTTTAAGGTTTCAAAAGACCAAGTGATTCCTAAGTTAGGTCTCTCTGCCTAGTGCTTGGCCCTGCATCTGCCTGCCTGCCTGCCACCATCCTCCCCACCCTGACGGATGTAGACTACTCTCCGAAACTGTATTTCCCCGATAAACTCTTTCTCCTATAAATTACTTTGTCATGTGTCTTACTGCAGTAAGAGAAATGTAACAGGGATACTGTGAGTAGCTTGTAGGCTCCATCACAAGCCCATTCTTCTCTCACCTTGTGAATCCCCTTGCCCACTTCTCCCTCCATGCCAATTCCCTATGATTCTCTGCTGACACTGTTCCTGAACATCGTTAGCTGAGCGTGAGTGAGGAAAAGAAAAATCACATGCTTGCTTATTAATTTCACTTGATATGTATGTATAACCTTAATTCCTAACTGAATTCTAGTGCATTTTCTTGACAGCTTAGTCTCTCTTACAACTTTCTCTTCTACCTTCCTATCTTTAGCACTCTTCCCAGTCTTTCCCCTCGAACTGAGGACCTTGATTTTTTTTTTATTTCACTGTAAAAATAGGTCATATCAGAAATCTTTTCTTATTTGCCACCAAACCCATCCATGATTACAGTTTTGTCTCCCGTTTTGACTGTGTCATATTCTGATCTGTTCAAGACTAGCTTGCATTCACTTAGTTAATCTGGAATAACTCTATTCAAATGTCTGAAATTTTAGTTGGGCCACTGATGTGACTGTTTAAACAGGACATCATCCTCAGACGTGCCTCAGCAGCATGGGTGAGTAGAAGGCTCATCATCTAAGCTTTTACTTGTCATGGTGTTATGGACCATAGTGGATCATTAACATGGTCAAGAATAGAGTTAGGAGTAAATATCCAAACACTGACACATAGGAAAGTAAATTCAACAACTGATCTAGACTAAATGTTTGTGTCCCAGCCAAAACCCTTGTTGAACCTCAGGAATTTAACATGGTGGCATTTGGCGATTGGGACATTTGGAGATAATTAAGTCATAGAACAGAGCTGTCATTGAGGGAATTAGTGCCTTTAAGGAAGACACAAGAATGCTGTCTCTACCCTGTCCTTGTCCATCATATAAGAGGGCAATAAGAAGATGCAACCCTGTAGGTGGAACAACAATATGAACTAACCAGTACCCCCTGAGCTTGTGTCTCTAGCTGCATATGTAGCAGAAGATGGCCTAATTGGCCATCATTGGGAAGAGAGGCCCCGTGGTCTTGCAAACTTTATATGACCCAGCACAGGGGAAGGCCAGGGCCAAGAAGTGGGAGTGAGTAGGTAGGGGAGCAGGGGNGGGGGGGTATGGGGAACTTTTGGGACAGCATTTGAAATGTAAATAAAGAAAATATCAAATAAAAAAAGAAGATAGTCATCAAAAAACCACGGTGCAGGCTAGACATTTTGATCTCAGATTTATTAGCCTCTTGAACCATGAGAAGGAAAATTTTGTCTTAGCTCCAAATCATCCACTCAGCAAGAACCCACACTTGCTAAGGTAACAACCATTTACAAAGAAAATGCACTGTCTGTGCATCACTCTTCACATTATAAATATCTTGTGAATGTAGGTGCATTTCCAGCTCTTACTCGCAGACGTCAGATGGAATTAATGAACTTCAGTACTAAGATTGAAATACAACTCTTGATCATTTCTAGACTATCATGAGGACTGACTCAGAAAGGATTCTGGAAAAGTAGTTAAAATTTATCACTGGAATAATTTTAGGCTATGTGTACAAGGCGTGTCTATAAATTTTAGATGACCCTTACAGATTTTTATTGTGTTTTATTTTGAACTTATTTCATATGATATATTAACATGGACCCACTTGGTCAATGATAATTACATAATTTTGTCTATCATCAAAACTAGGAAATTGATATTAGTACAATATTATTACTTCATCTATTGAAATTAGCTGAATTTCATCAGGAATTTTTGTTTGTTTGCTTTTGATGTTTGTTTGTGTGTGTGTGTGTGTGTGTGTGTGCGCGTGCGTGCGTGTGTGTTCATGCATAGATTGAAATGTTTAACAGCTGGGTAGGTACAGTTAACCAACATAAGCTGTGTCGTAGTCAATTATATATAGTTGTGTCACTGTTAAATTCTCTCAATTTCTCTTAATTCTCTAATTTTTTCCTCAATTGGCATGTCCTTCCTCCAGCCTAGCCCCTAGAAATCACTAAGAATGTTTTACTTAAAATCGCCTCTTTATAATTGCCAACCCAGTATTAAACAGCTAGAATCATACACGATGTCACCAGTGAGGAACAGCTTTTCATTTTTCAAAAATTTGGCACCAAAAACGCAGAAATTCTTTCAACTGTTACACATAGTTGCAGTTAATAGTTCATTCTTATTTCTTGCTGAATAATAATTATTGTATGCACAGTCCACAACTTACTTGTTCATTCAGCCCATGAAGGACATCTGGTTAGATTTTAGTTTGGAAATTTTACAGACAAAGCAACAGTGTACATTTATGGGATGGACTTTGTTCAAATCTAAACCATCATTTATATTTTTTCCAGTGTAACTATCTATTTATGTTTTCCTTGTCCATATCTGAGAAGCAGGGCCTCAGCATCCTTGCCAGCACTTGTAACTATTAATGTGTATTTATTGCAGCCAAGTTAAAGGCTATGCATTGGTACTTTGTCATGATAGCAGACAGAATTTCTCTGGTGGCTGATAATGTTAACGTGTGCGTATTATGTTTCACTTCTTTGTGAAATGTCCACACTAATGTTGGTCCTCTTTCTGATTGAATTGTCTTCTTCCAATTGTAAGTTTTTAAATCACACCATAAAAATTAATGTCCACTTTTTTCATTATTTAGCTAATTCCTGTTTTGGTTCCTTTATCTTGGCAGCTCTCTTTTCTTTCCTAGTCTGACCATCGTGTGGTCTGTTTTGCGGGTTACTAGCAAACAGTACCTTCCTGTCCTCTTTAATTATTGCCTGGCAACCTCTGCTCCTCACTAGTGGCTCTTCTTCCCCGCTATTCATTCCTGATGACTTTGACATTCTTCTCCAGAAATTTACCTCTGCTTTCTTCCAAAAGTTTGAGTTGAAGACTCAACTATCCTGGCTACTCTTTTTAATTTTTAATTTTTAAGACATATATTTATATAATATACAGCTGTATACAGACATACCAGAAGATGGCTTCAGATTTCATAACAGATGCTTGTGATCGACCCCGTGGTTTCTCCGAAATGAACTCAGGACCTCTGGAAGAGCAGTCAGTCCTCTTAACCACTGTGCCATCCCTCCAGGCCCCTCTTGGCTACTCTTAATTTCTGACAGCTACACTTTTCTTTCTGGCTAATTATCCATATTACAGTAAAATTGTGAGCTTTTACAACCTTAAGCACACACAAAAATGCACTTATCCCACATGTAATAAAAGATTTTAAATGAATATAAACAATAACATAAGCACATAAAATTTTCATTTTTTTCCATGAAGGCAATATTGCTGTGACCATATTCATTACCTCATGAATATTCAATTATTTTAAAAGTCCCCTCTTTCTCTTTAAATCTTTCTCCTTGCATCTGGTATCCGTCTCTGGCCTTTCACCCCTTTGGTAATTTGATGTAGCTGCTCCACTGGTGCCTAAGGCACATGCATCTCTTTTTTTTTTTCTGTTATGTTTTTTGTGAATAATTTGTTCTATGTCATAAAGCATTCATGTTTCTGCTCTAGTTGTCATTCTCTTTATTGACTCTCTGCCACATGTCAATCACTTGTTTTCTCTCCCTTTAATCTACCTGGAGTCCCTAGTAGTTAATTCGGAGCTCCATTAGCTCATCCTTCTCTCACTGTGCCCCTGAGCATTTATTCTTAAATGCTTTACCTGGTACCAAAAATTGTTATTCTAGACATTCTTCACATGAATCTCTTTGCATATAGTTAAATTGCCCCTCTCTATATTATTATATATGTCATGGTGCTTCAAATCAAAGGAATGACTTCATACAATTATTTTATCCGTTATCTTCTGGGGAATGGTCTCTGTAACCTTGTCTTTGCATAGCTGTATTGAATGTGAACTAAAGAAATCTGAATACTTTTTGAAAACTTTTCAGACAACTTACTAACGTGCTATTTATAATATAGAGCAACAAGAATGTCCACTCTGGATCAAAATAGTGTCCACAATTGCTTATGTCTAGGGGGCAAGGGTGCCACTCAGACATAAGAGTTCTCTCCAATGTGTAATTTCCCCTCATCCAATGCTACGAATCTCTAATGAATTTAAGAAAACATCTTGTCAAAATAATGACAACTTTTCCCTTTCAAATATCTATTGGTTTGCACTATGGGGATGTCTGCTCTCACCTTGCTCATCAAAGTAAATAAGCTGCAACAAAGAGCCGAGGAACCTGCTCGCTGCAGGTTTGACTTTAAATACTACTACTGCCAGCCTCACGTGCGCCCTGGATTTTGATTACATAATGAAGCATACGAAACAGGTTTTATTCTGACAAAATTAAATCACAGAGATGTGATTTAATGTGCAGAGATGCCCTTGATCCTGCAGGCAGGTGAAGCATGTGAGGCAGCAGATCCTGAGTATGTCCTAAAACCAACATTAATTAAAATGACTTCTTTCTTCCCACATAGCAAATCTTGGTTGTATCAGTCAGTATGCTTAACCGAGTACAAGCATGTGTGTACAAATGTAGCTGTCATTCAGAAGACACAAGAATGTAGACTGTCAGATCAGAAGTGCCGAAGCTTCTTACATTGCACACCTCTATGCTTAGGTGATACAGACTGACATCGATTTCTTATTCATGAGTTCTACTGCATGGGGAAACATTGCCTGAATCTTAAACTGTTATGGGGTGTGAATATATTCTCACTTAGAATTAGGTCAAAATGGTCATAGCATATCAGAGAGAAGTCAGCAGAGGAGCCACTGCCTGCATAGCACACTTTTCATATGGATTCTGCTCATGACTCACGACTCTCACAACTGCTCCAATATTTAAAAGTACGTGTTTATTTTCTTATTTCTTTATAGATTTGGTGTAAATACTAAAATTCCAATGCTCTTCTCTCCTCTTCAGTATTCATGGGTCTTCCATTCTTTGGTGTCTGCGCCTGGATTGGCACTCACACATTGGAGAATCGTTGCCCGCCTGAGCCTATCTTCTTCACTTTTAGTCTGCCTTCACAGCAGTGAGAACACAGTTCACACAGCCCTCAGCAATGGCTCAGGCCTTAGAAGCAACTTCTGACCACATGTCTGTAGCTTCCTGGCCCTGATGCTTGGATCAGAACATTCTGAGTGGTACTTCTTTTTCCTAAGGAATAATTGTTTCTTATTTTATTGTTGACCTAATTTTCTTTACAAAACATTATGCACAGTTTTACTAATAATTTTGAATTATAATTTTCATTATATTTTGACAATGAAGACTTTTAAAGTATTACTCCAACTTCTTAAACCCCCAAGGACTGTCAAATTATCCAACTGAAAATTCAGAATTTTGTAATCTGAAGATGACTTGTAGATTCTAAATAGGTAAGAAAATTGAGGGAAATTTTAGTCAGTATAAAATTGCTTTCTTTTATGTTTAAAAACTGTAGTATGTAATGTTTGGCTAGTGTGTTGACTCAAGTAGGTATTCAATAGTAGCACAAATTATAATGGAATGAATTTTAAAGTTCATCTAAGTGTACCAGAAATAAGACAGAATATCTGAACTCAATATCACAATAGGAATATGTCTCTTTAAAGTGGAATAATGCTTATGATTTCGATGGCAGCAGAGAGTGGGACATTATGTTTCCAGTTCTTAATATAAATTGCTATTCTAAAGGCACAGGCATGCAAGCCACAGAAATTATTAATAACAGGGAACCAAATGCCTGAGCTAGGCTTTCTATTCTTAATTTGATTTATATCTGTACTCTTCTTTACCAGAAAGGAATTAAAGCAGTTTACAAGGATAAATAAAATATGACAAAATACAAGTTAAAATTGGAGGAGAAAACAAAAGATAAATACTGTGGAAATAAAATAGAACCTGAAATATATCAAACTTTGTTCTGTAATAAAGCATCTTTATTGTTGAACCACACATTGAAATTTAAGCTTTCAAATAATCAAGCAAAGAAATTAGTCTTTTTGTTTGTATAACAAAAGATGTTTGAGCTACACCCAGACTAGGATCAAGAAATAAATAAAATGGATTAAGAGAGAATTTTTAACTGGAATTTCTATCAGAGAAGAAATGTTCTCAATAGGAGCCTCATAATGAACCTGAGATGCAGAGGCAGGAGGATCACTGAAAATGCAGAACAGAATGGTCAGCGTAGCAAAGCCCCAGGAAATCCTGGACTACAGTATCAAGACCATATCCTTTCATCCTGTAATGAATGCGGAAAGCTAAATATGAGAGAATACAAAACACAGACAAAGTAACCCACAGTATAATACTACTAGCAAATCAAGTAGCAGTATGTTTAGCATATTAAAAGGCATTATACAATGCAGGAAAATGCAAAGAGAGTGAAATGTTTCAAGAGGGAAAATAATAATTTAAAAAGAATGATTAAAAAGACCCATTGATAAGCAGAAATGACTGTCACCCAGGCTTGGTATTGCAGAGCTGTAGTCCCAGCATTAGAGAGGCTGAGGCAGGAGGACTATGGGTTCCGGTCAGCTTATGATATATGTGCAACCAGGTACTGTATCGAAATGAAGCACACTGACAAATTCTGAGGCAGAGAGAAATGTGTGCTCACCAAATTTTACCTTAAAAATAGATGGGCATCAGGAAAATAACACATATAGGGTGAAATCTAATAGCCATGCTCTTGCTTCATCTCTGCATGTGGGATGACAGTCAGCTGAGGAAAATGTGAACATGTCCTCACTGTGACCACACTTTCTCACACTGGAAGTCAGAAGACAGGCCTGAACTAAGTCTTCAGCGGGTTTTGAGACCCTTCCCGTAGATCAGCCCTTGGGGTGATTTTGATGGCCCCTGGTTGATACCTATTGGAACTCATTTCAATCATGCTAAGACAGTAATACTAAGTCAGCTAAGACATGTAATACTCACTGCTCATTGGAATGCTAACTGCAGTAGAAACAGCAGTCGGTTGAAAGAGATAAAGATCCAAAACCCCAGGCAGAATGAGGAGGTGTTCTGCCAAACAACTGCAGAGCTGTGCATTTATTCTCATTTGTATGGCATAAGTAGGCTTTAAAAATCACCAATTTCTGTCATTAGATGTCCCAAATTATCTGTATCCTTACTGGGTTAAACTTAGACTATCCTAAAGAGGTAGATGCAGAAACTGAACACCAGAAATGATAGAAAATGCTCAGTTATTTCTTGTTCCTAATTAAAAAAAATGCACCAAGAAATACTGCAAATATGAAGAGTGCCAGTTTCAATGGTGACTATGAAGAATTGAAAATTAAATTCTACCTCTACACACAGTAAATATATATTTAATATGTTAAATATGGATAATTTTAAATGCAAATTGTTTGCATAAAATAACTATACTTCTAATATTTAAATTTAGGGAAGATCAGATAAAATACTGAAAACTGAAAGCAAACTAAAACTCCTGTGATAGCAAAGACAGCATTATATATGTGATTAGGTATATGTAGACAAGTAGAAATTCTCCTGGGAGAAAATAAGTATACAAGAAATAGTATACACAAAGACGTTCCCAGAGTTAAAGAAATATTTAGGTCTTTGATCACAAATTCATGCCTGAATAATTACCAAATGAAAAATTTAAAACCTAATACACAGAAAAACATGCATTATAGGCATATTCTAGTAAAATTTATAATTTAAAGAAAAGGAAAAATTCATAACAAATATAAAGTGAAAAAAATGCCCAGTAAAGTGATATCTCAATAGTTCTACAGTGTGGCATGTTAACAGGGTGTTAGCTTCAAGTAATACGCTTTATGAAAAATTTATAATAATCCAAAAGTTTCACCTACAGAGATTTATAACCTTGGCTTGTGTTTCAGATTTCATGAATGTGAATGTCTGATTGACAGGTTTTTTTTGTTTTGTTTTGTTTTGTTTTTCCTCTCAGTACACTGTCATTTTCATGCCCGGCCTCTCAGTGTATCAGATCCAAAGTGTCATCTGTTAATAGTTTGGGATCTCATTAAATTATCAACGTGATCTTCCTGTTATTTCCAAGGCTATTGTATCAGTGCGAATCCTGACTTTTCAGTCTGAGTTCTTGGAGCTTCTTTGGTGAATTAGTCACAACTGAGATGCTTACAGATATAGTCTTTCACACATTTCTGTATCCCTGTTTTTTGATGTTCTCAGTGTCTGTGTATTGGTGGCAATAATGTCTCATATTTCTTCAAGGATGCTTTCACATTTTGCAACTGTATTTTCTATTGTTTTCTTCAAATTACACACTCTGTCTTTCCTCAAGTATTGTTTTTTCCTTGTAAAAACTTAAAAACCGCTGTACTTTTCATCTAAATTACCGGACATGAAAGTCTGAGGTTGCCGTTACTTCTTTTCCCAAGTCTATCTGTTTACTGACATTTCTACTGGCATCTGATCATGCTTCAACTATTGAAAACATCCTTTAATTTTTAAAGCTGATTTATAATCACTCCATTGAAACCCTTGTTTGATGAGCACGGTATCCAGACCTCTCGGTGTTCTCATTGGCTCTGTATTGGCTTGTGTATGAGTCACTCAGCTTCATTTCTTTGTGTGCCTCAAATCCTTTTATCTATAAATTGGACATTTGGGATGATAAAATGCAAACTCGGTAATGTTCCTCTGCTCTCCCATCATGCCGATAGCTCAATTGTGCTCAAGTGTTTGATGATTGTATCGATATTCGGTAAATCAGTTTCCCCTACATTTGCAGCCTTTGAAGTAGCTCTGCTGAGGATAAAGTCATGGCCCCACATGTGAATATCCAACCATGGCTAAGTTACAAGGGGCTTCTTCCAGCTTCAATTTTACAGTATGTCTCTGTAATGTTTTTCTCTCTCATAGCCTATGTTTTCCTAGTATCATACCCAGCTATTCATATCCACTAAATGGTGGGTGACTATTATTTTAGAGCGTCTCTCAGGCCACAAATTGTTCCACTGTTTATCCCTGTTAACACTTCAGTCTCTTTGTCAACATCAACATTTATACAATCTCTGGGCCTTGATCCATTCCTACATGTTATTTTTTTTTTTTATTTTAGCATCCTTTTCTTTTTATCTCTTTGTTTTGTGTTTTATTTTGCTATTTGTGGGCTACAATCTTCTCCTAATTGTTTACTACCATCATCCCTTACTATTTTCTACAGTGTTTGAATCATCTCCACGACTTGGTCTATATAAAATCTGTTAGATAGAGCCATAGAGCTTTCTGTTCTTCTGTTGTGTTGCTCAATGGGTAGAATGGATGGTTACTGTCTAAATAGCAGTTGCCTTTTTGCATAGGGTAGCACACCTATTTGATGAATACCATGGCACTAGTCACCTCTTATTATCTCATTTTAATATTGGCTAGACCAATATTTTGTGGGGTCCAGAAATTTAATATTGAATTTGGTGTATAAAATCTACCCAGTGTTAAGGGCTTTGACCTATCTAAACTATAAGAAACTGGATCTCTGAGCCGGGAAATAGGAGGACATTGAACCTCATCTTGGTAACACTTGTGTAGAGTTTCTACCACGTTTATCCTAAGGGTTTAAGAATCAAATTTTAACACAAACAGTGTAGCCTCTCACTTTCCTTAATTAAATTCAATATATCATCTTAAGTGACATGTTCTGTATTTGTGTTACTTCCTTTTCCCAACTTTCAGAGACTTTAAATAGTTTAGTTTAGGCTGAAAGAATTCTCTCATGTGTTATTGGCTAGTTCAGAAGAAGGTTCAAATTTCATTTTACAGTATATTGTACAATAATAAATTAAATCATACACAAACATGTTTTTACATACTGAACATACATTTATTCTCACCTATAGGAGCAAACAGGCATGTTGATATTCTGAGTCAAGTTACTGACATCATATATAAATATCAGGGCTAGCAAAGAGAAGTAAGTGTAGATAAAGGCAAATTTTCAATAAATTGCTTATTTTATTCATCCGTATCTTTTAAAAGATTTGGAAAAATACTACTGATTTGGAGAAAATACATTCAAATTGTATATCTAACAGGGGTTTATATTTGAAATGTCTGATTAATTTCTATGAGGATATAACTCCAGTCATTACCAACAAAAACAATAGGAAGCACTCTCTTCAAATGTGGAGAAAGAGTTGGGAGAGATTCATCTCCATAGAAGATATACAAATAGCCAACAAATACATCAAACTGTCATTGATCAACAGAAAATTACAGTCCCATCTACTCTGAGCTGTCATTTTGTACCCATTTAGATGACCACTGCCTGGAAAATAAAAACCCCTTTCTACTATTAATAAGAAAATAATATAGTGCCATTGGGTGTTGAACACAATTGGTAGTTCTTACAAAAAAATTAAAATAAAGTTGATATATGATCTAAAAATTCCACTTACGGGTATATACCTAATTTATACATTTATATATAATTTAAACCCTGGTTTCAGAGAGTTACCATAGCATCTGTAATCATTTCAACACTATTCATATAACTCAAAATGTATAAATATCCCATGTTCACATGAACACAAGATTTGGCAAAACTAATGTGGTACCTTCATTCATTGGAATATTATTCAGCGTCATGGGGGAAAGAATTCTGAGACATGCTACAATTGATGTTATTTGATGGCTGTTTGCTACATGAAAATATCCAATTACAAACAGTTAAATATTTCATGGTTCTGTGTAAATAACTTACTTTCAGTCGTCTAATTGATGGAATCAAAGTAGATTGCCAGGGAGTGTGAGGTTTTCTTTAATGATGATACGGTTAGGCTGTGCTGGGCTTTGTGAGTACAGAGTTTTTACATATATCTACATAGTGTAGCACCACTCCAGTGTTTGTTTAAAGTAATTCAATTACTAAACTTAAAGTTACATGTACTTGACAACAGTTAGATAAAACAACATTATTGATAAAGAAAAACTATAGTTGGAATAATTTAATAAAAGACTTGGTGGAAAAATTAATTATTGTTCTTTAAGTTTTCCTAAAAGCAGGGGTCCAATCCAATATTTTTTGATTCAGAAGCAAAAGAACTTACAAGCAGGTGATAGAGGGAATGTGAGGAGAATTCGGACAATCTGGAACTGTCTTTGCTGATGAAACTTCAGGTGTAAGGCTTTTCAAGTCAGCGGGCTACTATTCCCTAGACTATGGGGAAGAACCAACAAACTCCTTTTGTAATTTGCCTTAAAAATCAAGTAAGATTTTTCAGGAAAACAAGATATATGAAAATGACAAAGTGACTCATTTCACATAAAAATATGCAGTATGTTAAGCAAATAAGTGTATTTGGACCTACAATAATTACAATACATGTTCAAGCAGCTAGCAACAATTTAGATGGAAAATGATCATGTTTAAATACTAATTTAGCATAGAAGACTGAGATGTCACTAGTTAAAGAGCCACACGTGTGCATACATGCCATATGATATAAATGATGACCCTGATATTAGACTAAATAGAAACGTAAAAGCAAGCTTTACATATGCCGTAATCCTTTTTAAACTACTAATATAATCCAGAGCCTACAGAACAAATTGGAAAGGAAAGAGTAATTTTCATAAATCTGCCAAATGTTAAGCATAATTATTTCTGAGCCCCATGATTAACAGGGAGACTCACTTTCTTTGATGCATCTTTGCATATTTTCCAACTCTTGTATAGTACACACTTAAATCTTTAATAATTAGAGAAATAAACATTTTGTGAAAACAGCCATGCATGTTTTAGACCACACAAATGTTTTAGTGAATTTCACTAATGAGTTGGTTGCTTGATCGTTCTTTTTCTTTCTTCTGAGTGTGGACTCTGCCTGGACATTGTGTCTCGACTGCTGTGACATGTGACCTCCTCAAGGCACCTCTGTTCTGTTCATTAAAGGAAGCTTGTGTGGAAGATGAGACGCAAGCCCAAACACTTATTTCTTCTGCTTCTTTCTGTCTCCAAGCTGCTCTGGCTCTCACAGGTCACAGAATGCTCTGAGAGCCTCAGACAGTTGAGCTCTGGGAGCCAGAGTTTAACTGGACTCAGCAGGAGGCTTAAGGGGCTATCTCAGCTATTGAAAATCTCCACTCCACTTGCCACATTTTCCCTGTAATTTCAACTCATCTTTGCTTCCAGTTTTTAAAACTTTTGCAATATGCTCAACATATTTTACAATAGAGATGCTCAACATATCTAACATGTCTTATTAAATGTATAACCTAAAAGACCATAGGGAATATACTAGGTCCTACTACTTCAACACAAAATGTATCTGGAAAAAAAAAACACTCTTTAGAATCCTCCAATAGTTTAGACATTTTATTGCAGAAATTAATGAGCTCCATTATGACATGCTCACACATGTACACTGGGTACTTTTTTGAACATCTGCAGTACCCCCACCCCATCCTGACATTTCATTTCTTGTGTCCATTGCCCAGTCCAGCTGGTCCTCTTTGTAGTCTCAGATGGTACAGGTGTTTGTTTGTTTGTTTTTATGTTTTTGTCGTTGTTGTTCCAGTCTGCATTCCATGTGTGAGAGAAAGATGTAATGTTAGACTTTATGAATTTGGCTTATTTCTTAATAATGTTCACATAGTAATGGGCACAGTGGAGTCTGGCAGCAACAGCTTCTTCCTAAGGAACGCCTATGAAACAACAGGAAGGACATCTGCCCTCTCTCTGGTTAGACATCACCAGGGAACTGGTTTTCTGTGACTTTGAATTTTAATCCCAGGTTTTAAAAGTAAATACAGGAATCAAAGAGAGAATAAGAGCGAAACATCTTAAAAGCCCACATGAAATAATTTATAAAGCTATAAAGTGTTCCTATACAAATGCGGGTTCTTGAAGGGAAAGGAAGAAAAGAACTTCTTAGCATAATTTTAAAATCAATGTTAAATAGCATCTACTTTTAGGTTCAATTTGTCTGGGACATCATAGCAGCTTACTGCTTTTCTACATGTCTTATTATATTTTGCGGCTGTCCACATAACCACCGTGTGGGCTGATTCTTGGTCATTTTGAAGGCTTATGGTATTATTAATGATAAGAGAGGTGTTGTGGCATTGTGCTTTCTTCATCACATCTCAGTAGTTACCTTCCTACTTTCATTTTTAATCTAAGTTTTACATAAAAAAGAAATATGCAATAAAATCTGAATTGTTTCAATTGGCGTCAGTGATGGCCAGCAACAGAACCTCCGTTCTCTAATTGAACTTACATAAATTGCCATCAGCAAGTGTCTCTCTGATTAGATTTCCATTAGAGAACTAGTTTCCTGTCATGCTGGATTTTACCCATTAGGAGCCATGAGATATTATTTTTCTTTAATAAACTTAAAATGGCAAGTGCAAAAGTATACAAATTAATGGAATATCATGTGATATTTCAATACATCAGTTCTATCAGGTTTAAATCAAATTAACCATAAAACTATCTCCTCAAACCCTTATCACTTCTTTATGGTAAAATATTTAAATTCCAGACATTTGAAATATCATTTTCTTCATTTACATTAGAATCATTCTCCTGTCTAAACTATAATCTAGCTTCTTCTGATTAATTTCTCTTCATCTCCCATCATCACATTCTCTCAAACATTTGAGAGCTATTCTGTCTTCAACCTCACAGGATATTTATAAGCCCACATGAGTGAGATCATGGGGCACTCGGGTTTCTCTGCCTGGTTCCTTTCTCGGAGCACAGTGGTCTTCATGTCTCGAATGACAGCTCTGATTATTGTCTTTCTGCTCACTCCTGCAGCACATACACATGCTATTTGGAATATCTGCACAGCATATTTGCACATTACATTTTCTTCATCTACTTTCCATCTTTTTTGTTTCTATTTCTTGGGTACTAAATAGTACTAAAGTAAGCAAGAGGTTGCAAGTAATTCTAAAATATTTACATTGTTTATTTCTGACCGTGTGATTGCCAGTGGGATTGTTAGATGACTTGATAGTTTCAGTTTCAATGTTCTAAGGGAGCTTGGTGGTGTTTCCCTTGATGGCTGCCCTAATATACATTCCTGCAAGCATTGCACGATGATGATCTCCTTCTCCCGTTTTCCTTTCTTGTCCTCACATGTTTACTGTAGTCCTTTTGATAATAGCCGTTATTATGTGATAGATTAAGTCACAAGTGCCCCTTTGGTGTACATTAATTAAAGCATTTATAAAAGGGACTTCTCATAGCAAGAGCTCTCTCTCTCTCTCTCTCTCTCTCTCTCTCTCTCTCTCTCTCCATATTCTTTCTGGCCCGTGAAGAGAGGAGTCTTGGAATCAGGGCCTGAGTCTGCAGCAGACACTGAACCTACTGATACCTCAATTTGTCACCTCTTTCCTGCTTCTATTATGTCTCATCATGGTTCTATTTACATTTCCCTGATTATTAGTGATTCTGAACATTGTATTTGTTTGTTTGTTTGCTTGTTTGTTTGTTTAGACACAGGGTTTATCTGTGTAGCACTGAATGCTTCGAACTCACTCTGTAGACCAGGCTGTCCTAAAACTCAAAGATGCACCTGCCTCTGCCTCCTAAGCACTGGCACTAAAGGCATGTTCCACCACTGCCCAGTTATTCTGAATATTAAAAAATTAGTATGTTTAGTGATCTGTTTGTTTTTGAAGTAAATATTAATTTTAATTAGTTAATATTTTAAAGTGAAATATTAATGTATTTCAATGATAAAGATACTATTATAATGTCCAATATAGCATATAGAGTTGCCCATATGTTTGCCTTAAGTGTGTTTTAACAGGATTCTGCTGAGAACTTATAGCTCACCTGACTCAGAATAGCAAGAATTGAATCCTTGTGCAATGCTACTTACCTTTTTGTCTCAGTTCTCTTATCTCAATGATAGAGAAATAGACGTTGGAACCAGAAGTCTACATGTAAATTTTGCCATCACCAAGTGTTACTGGATGTTGGACTTTGGGCACATTGCTACAGTTCTAAGAGAAGCTTCTAGTAATACTACAAATAGATTTCCCTGTTCCGATTACCCAGTTCAGGTAATGTGTTTCAGCTGAAAGCCTAAGGCCTAAATTCAAGCATCACAGCAGAACTGAACTGATTGTGGACAAAATGTGGAAGAAGCAGCTTACGTTAAGATTTGTTATTTTAAATACTTAACAAAAAAATCAGTGCAGCCTTTGTTGCAGTCTCTTTGAACTGCTTTAACAAAGCATCATTTACTACTGTAGCCAAATAGGCTCTTTATTGTCTCAAATGCTGTAGCAAGAGTGAGGGGTGTTCATTCTCTGTTTTAAAGATGATACCATATTGCTGAAAGTTCACGCTGTGGCGTGGGTGGAAACCTCCGTCAGAACTTCTGTATAAGGAAGCCAGTGAGTTTGCAGAGCGTTTGTATACATGAACTGAACATGTCACAACTGCTCCATTGCTGGAGGGTCCTGTAGATAGTCTCAACTTATGACCAAATAGTCAGACAATAGCTGGAGTGAAATATGGCCAGACCACTACTGCTAACCTTTACATGGTATACTCCAGCTGGGTGAGCTAGCTAGACAAAGTATGTGCAGGCATATAGTGCAGGAAGTTAAAACCTCATTCAGTGGAGAACGTTGTAGAATGAAGAAGAACATAGACCTTCCACATATCCTAAATAAGTTCATCACACAGAGTAATGTTCAAAGATACGTGTACTGAATTAAGATATGTAGAAAGTACATTTACCCGTTTAGCATGCATAATTATCCCCTTTCTCATAACACTGACAAAACTGACCTAATTTCCATTAAGCAAGAATACCGTTTTCTAAACTAATCATATTAGTGTCACAGTTGTTTTGATATCAAAGAAAGTAATTAGGTTGTTTTTGATGATAGTGAATGTAGTGTGTATGTATTAAAAACTCAGCATATGTTTCAGTTTTCATTTAAATTTTAATGTAATCAGTTAATAGTTTAGTGACCCAGGTCAGCTACCTAGTGATGAGCATAAGTACTACTTCTTGGAGCTAATATATCTTATTATCCTTAGGCATCATTTCAGAAATTCTAAAACATATGTTTAAAATTTTAATCAAAATTAAGATGTAGATATTGTAAGGGTTGCTTAAGAGCACATTCAATCAGTGTGTTAACAGTGCACTACTGTATTTTGCTAATTATTTTGTTATATTCACAATTAATAACTGATTTATATGAAACAATTTTAAAAGTGTTAATTGTTATAAAATATGCATATATTTTAAACTGAAGTCTATAAGTTCTCAGAAATTAGATATATATGTATCCAGTTCTGATTATGTAAATGCTATTAATCCTACTTGGGTATAAAAATAATGCATTGTATTTTCATCAGAGGGACATCTAAGAGGCATGAATTTGTCAATTTAACCATTTTCATGGTTTGATTTTTTTCTCTGTCATTAATTGCATTCACCTCATCAAAACTCATTCAAAATCTTTTATAATCATGAATTCTTTGCATTTAAAAATTATAAGCATACCTTCCATGTAATTCAGCAATTCCACTTCTGTGGCTATATGTAAAACATTCGAAGGCAGGAATTTAAACAGTATGCCTACTGGTATTCACACATGTGTTTAAAACTTTGAGAACTTGGGTAGGTGTTTTTGTGGTGGTTACATTATTTTATAGCCCAACATAGTTTTAACATTCCAATATGAATGCCCCCACACCTGTTGTGTTTTGCTAACACTTATATCAGAGGGTGTAAAGTGATATCTCACATTTTAAATTGCATTTTCCTAATGACTAACAATGTTAAGCATCTGTTAGTGTTCTTATTGCATACTTACATGTTTTTGTAAAAAAATAATATGCATCAGTTAATTCATATTAGTAATAAAACAGACCAGTTGCCAGGAAATGATGACACACACATTTAATTCCTGCACTTGGGAGGTAGAAGCAGGTGCGTCTCTGAGTTTGAGATCAACTGGTCTACAGAGAAAGTCCCAGGACAGCCACGGCTACATAGAGAAACTCTGTCTTAAAAAACCAAATCAGGGGGGCTGGTGAGATGGCTCAGTGGGTAAGAGCACCTGACTGCTCTTCAGAAGGTCCGGAGTTCAAATCCCAGCAACCACATGGTGGCTCATAACCATCCGTAACAAGATCTGATGCCCTCTTCTGGAGTGTCTGAAGATAGCTACAGTGTACTTACATATAATAAATAAATAAATCTTTTTAAAAAAATCAGACAAAACAAAGTAATACCAAAATATAATAAACAAACATACATACATACATACATACTTACATACATAAATGCAGAAAATTGGGAATTGCTCTACCTCAATACCTAGCTATACCACTTCTGGGTGTATACTCAAAAGATGCACTACCATACTACAAGGACACTTGCTTAGCAATGTTCATAGCAGATTTATTTAGTAGCCAGAAACTGAAACAACCTAGATGTCCCTCAATTGAAGAATGGATAAAGAAACTGTGATACAACTACACAATGGAATACTACTCAGTTTTTAAAATATCACATTGACATTTTTATTCTTTTGTTATTTATTTTATTTACTTACATTTCAAATGTTGTCCCCCCCTTCCTAGTCTCCCTGCACAAGTGCCCCACCCCATTTCCCCTCCCCTTTGGCTCTGAGAGCATGCTCCTGCACCCACAAACCCACCCACCCATTCCTGCCTCATCTCTCTAACATCCCCCTTCACTGGGCAACAAGCTTCCACAGGACCAAGCACCTCCCCTCTTACTAATGCCAAAAAAGGCAGTTCTCTGCTACATATGTAGAGGGAGCCATGGACTGGCCCTTATATACTCTTTGATTGGTGGTTTAGTTCCTGGGAGCTCTGAGGGGTCCAGTTAGTTGATATTGTTCTTTCTATGGAGTTGCAATTGCCTTCAGATCCTTCAGTCCTTCCCCTAACTCTTCCATTGGGGTCCCTGGGCTCAGTCCTATGGCTGTGAGTATATGCGTCTGCATCTGTCTTAGGTGCTGACAGAACCTCTCAGAGGACAGCCATACCTGGCTCCTGTCTGCAAGCACTTTTTGGCATCTGCAATAGCGTCGGAGTTTGGTATCTGCAGATGGGATGAGTGCTGAGGTGGGGCAGTCTCTGGAAGGCATTTCTGTCAGTCTCTGCTCCATTTTTTTTACCCCTGCATTTCCTTTAGACAGGAACAATTCTGGATTAAAGATTTTGAGGTGGGTGGATGTCTCCATTCCTCAACTGGGGCCATGTCTATCTATTGGATGTTGTCTCTCCACTGTTGGGTATTTTGACTAAAGTCACCCCAGGGGTTCCTGGAAGCCTCTAGCATCCCTGGAATCTGGGACTTTCTAATGGTGCCCCTGCACACACACACACACACACACACANACACACACACACACACACACATACACACAACCTCCATTTTTCACTTCCCACTGCTACATATTTCTATTCATTCTCCTAGCTCTCTGGAATCCCCTCCTGTCTCTTCACATACATGATTATGTCCTCCTTTTCCCTCCCCTTCCCTTTTCCTACCCAGGTTCCTCCCTTCCTTTGCCTATCAGTATTATTTTTTATCACCTTTCTAAATCGGATTAAAACACCCACACTTTGGCCTTCCTTCTTATTAAGCTTCATATGATCTGTGAGTTGTATCATGGGTATTCTAAGTTTTGGGGCTAATATCCACTTATCAGTGAGTACATACCATGTGTGTCCTTTTAGGTCTGGGTTCTTCACTCAGGATGATATTTTCTAGTTCCATCAATTTGCCTGCAAAATTCATGAAGTGATCATTTTTAACAGGTGAGTAGTATTCCATTGTGTAAATGTACCACATTTTCTGTATCCATTCTTCCTTTGAAGGACATCTGGGTTGTTTCCAGCTTCTGGATATTATAAACAAGGCTGCTATGAACATAGTAACCTTGTTACATGTTGGAGCATCTTTGGGTCTGCAGTTAGAACTATTTCCAATTTTCTGAGAAACTGTCAGATTGATTTCCAATGTGGTTGTACCAGCTTGCAATCAACTGTGGAAGAGCATTCCTCTGTCTCCACGTCCTCATCCAGTATCTATTTGTCACCAGAGTTTTTTATCTTAGAACTCTGGTGTAAGGTGGTATCTATACTCAATAACTTGGTCAGGGAAGAAAGAACAAAAAAACTAAAGACTTCCTGGAATTCAATAAAAATGATGACACAGCATACCCAAACTTATGGGACACAATGAAAATAGTGGTAAGAGGAAAATTCATAGCACTAAGTGCTCTGGTAAAGAAATTGGAGAGATCCTACATTAGCAACTTAATAGCACACCTAAGAGCTCTAGAACAAAAAGAAGCAAATACACCCAAGAGGAGTAGATGGCAAGAAATAATCAAACCCAGGACCAAAAATCAACCAAATAGGAACAAGGAGAATGATACAAAGAATCAACAAAACCAGTAAGTTGCCCTTTTGTCCTACTGGCAGTGTCCTTTTCCATACAGAAGCTTTCCAGTTTCATGAGGTTCCATTTATCAGTTGTTGATCTTAGATCCTTAGCCATTAGGGTTCTGTTCAGGAAATTTCAATCTTCTTGCATCTGTTTAGGGTTGTTTTGTGTCTTATTATATGGTCATTTTTTTTTCGAGAAGGTACTATGCGGTGCTGAGAAGGTATATTCTTTTGTTTTAGGAGTACATGTTCTGTAGATATCTGTTAAATTCATTTGGTTCATAACTTGTTAGTTTCATTGTGTCTCTGTTGAGTTTCTGTTTCCATCATCTGTCCATTGGTGAGAGTGGGGAATTGAAGTCTCCCACTATTATTGTGTGATGTTCAATGTGTGTTTTGAACTTCAGCAATGTTTCTTTTACAAATACGGGTGCCCTTGCATTTGGGGCATAGATGTTCAGAATTGAGAGATTATCTTGGTGGATTTTTCCTTTAATGACTATCAAGTGTCCTTCCTCATCTCTTTTGATATCCTTTGGTTGAAAGTCTATTTTGTTGGATAATAAAATGGCAACTCCAGCATATTTCTTGTGACCATTTGCTTGGAAAAAATATTTTCCAGCCTTTTAGTATGAGTTAGTGACTTTGTCACTGAGGTTTGTTTCTTGTATGTAGCAAAATGCTGGGTCCTGTTTAAATGTCCAGTCTGTTAATCTGTGTCTTTTTATTGGGGAATTGAATCCATTGATGTTAAGAGATATTAAAGACCAATGATTTGTTGTTTCCTGTTATTTTGTTGTTAGAGATAGTATTATGTTCTCTTCTTTTGCATTTGTTGTGAGATGACTAATTTCTTTTTTTTCCCTTAAGTTTTTCCCTTCTTGTGTGAGAGTTTTCCTTCTATTATCCTCTGTAGGGATGGATTATTAGAAAGATATTTAAAGGTTTAAATGTTGTTTTGTCATGGAATATCTTGGTTTCTCCATCTATGGTGATTGAGAGTTTTGCTGGGTATGGTAGCCTGGGCTGGCATTTGTGTTCTCTTAGGGTCTGCAAGACATCTGTCCAAGTTCTTCTGGCATTTAGAGTCTCTGTTGAGAAGTCTGGTGTAATTCTGATAGGTATGTCTTAATATGTTACTTGGTGTTCTCCCCCTATTGCTTTTAATATTCTTTCTATTTTTCTGTGCATTTAGTGTTTTGATTATTATGTCACAGGAGGAATTTCTTTTCTGGTCCAATCCATTTGATGGTCTGTAGACTTCTTGTATATTTATAGCTCTCTCCTTTGGCTAGGGAAGTTTTCTTCTATGATTTTGTTCAAGATGTTTTCTGGATCTTTGAATTGGGAATCTTCACTCTCTTCTATTCCTATTATTCTTAGGTTTGGTCTTTCATTGTGTTCTAAATTTCCTGGATGTTTTTTGGGTAGGAGCTTTTTGCACTTTGTATTTTCTTTGACTGTTGTGTTAATATCTTCTGTGGTATCCTCTATGCACAAGATTTTTTTTCTTCTATCTCTTGTATTGTGTTGGGGTTGCTTGTATATATAATTCCTGATCTCTTTCCTATGGTTTGCATCTCCAAGGTTGTCTCCCTTTGTGATCTCTTTATTGTTTCTAGTTCCATTTTTAGATCCTGGGCAGTTTTGTTAAATTCCTTCACCTCTTTGATTTTATTTTCCAATATGTCTTCAAGGGAAATTGTATGTTTCCTCTTTAAGGGCTTCTACCTGTTTACCTGAATTCTCCTGTATTTAAAAGAGTTATTTATGCCCTCCTGATAGTTCCTCTATCATCTTCATGGGATGGGGTTTTAGTTCAGAATCTTGCTTTTCAGGTCTTTTAGGGTAGCCAGGGCTTGCTGTGTTGAGAGAACTGGGTTCTGATAGTGCCGAGGAGTCTTGTGGAAGAGTGGAAGGACTGAGGGGGCCAGAGAGGCCAAGGCCATCACAAGAAGACCTACACAGTCAACTAGGGTCCACGGGGGCTCACAGAGACTGAACCACCAACCAAAGTGCATGCATGAGTTGGCACTAGGCCCCCTACACATGTGTAGCAGATGTTCAGCATGGTCTCAGTGTGACTCTGTTGTCTCCTTTGCATTCTTTTCTCCTAACTGGGCTACCCGGCCTGCCTCCAGTGGGAGAGGATTCATCTAGTCCTGCTGCAACTTGACATGACAGGTTGGTACCCAATGGGGTGGGGCTTCCCTTTTCAGAAGAGAAGGGGATAGGAGTTTGGGGAAGAGTGTGTGAGGGTGGGACTGGAGGAGAGAAGGAAGGGGGCTGTGATCAGGATGTAAATGAATGAATCAATCAATCATTCAATAAATAAATACAGCAACAAAAACAGCAGTATAGAATATGTAGCTATATATACAAGGAGACTTATTATAATGAATTGATTCACACATCTATGGAGGCAGAATTGTCCCATAATCTAACAACTGCTAAATTCAAGCATAAGAAAGACCAAACCCAAGGTCTGGAAAGCCAAGAACACTAGTATCTGCCTAAAGTAGACAGCACATTCACCCTCATTTCTTTTTTTTTATACTAGGATCCTCAACATAATGGACAATACCTATCTGAACAATGAATTTAAGCCTACTGATTCAGATGGCCAACGCTCTCAGGAACACCCTTAACTGATGCTTTATCATTGTTCAAGCATACTAAAGCACAATTGAACTGACACAGAAAATTAGCTAACACAAAGTTCATTTCACAAATTTTGAGTCGTCATTTCATTCTTGAGCTGTCGAAATCCCTTGTGTGTTCACTGAATATAACTGTATCATTTTTTATTAGATGTATACTTAGAAGTATTTTATGCCACCCTGAAGTTTGTGTTTTCACTCTTGCTATGTGTGTATTGACCAATACCTGATGACTTTCTTTCCCAAGTGTTAACCAAGCTAGATGAGACACTGCATGGTGTCAGTCTTTGAGCAACCCCAAAAGAGTTTAGAACAAACAAACACAAAGATTTTTTGATTAGCCCAGCTCTTCTCTGTACAGAACCGGATAGTTTAATTCCTCTCTGAGATAGAGGGCTGCAGTCTTCAGGATGTGGGGTGGATAATACCTAAGAAGAATGCAACAGCTTTTTTCTTATTGATTGAATTTTGCTTCTTCCTTAATTCAACGTTCCCTGGTGGCTATGAGTTATTGACTCTTTTCTAAATTTCTGAAAAAGTTGATACTAATAGCAGCTGCTTGTTCTCTTTTTTATGAAAAGAATGGTTTGGGGGACTGTCAACTCTCATATTTAACTGATACAATGCCCCTGTACAGAGATTTTAGTCTTTAACCTGAGCTGATGGAATTAGTAAACAGCTGACAAACTATAAGACAGGCTTTGTATTAAGTAAGACAAAAGATACATGTGTGGAAGATCAACCCTTGGGCTTTAGGAAGTGATGCATTAAGCATGTAAATATCTATTCTGTAAGGTAATTTTATGACTGCAATGAACCAGGGGAACCAAGAGAGGATTAATGAGCATAACTTGTGATGTGGCCTTTGGGGGTTAAGTAGAATTTTAGCAGTGGATGGTAACTTGAATAAAAGGCTCACGTGGAAGTGTGAGCATGGTTATAGCATAAAGAGTCAGAAACAAAACTGTGTCCTGTGTCGTGGTTTTATTTAATATTTTTGGAGTGATGGTGGAGGTTAGAAGAGCTGGTGGTAGTTTGCTATTTTTATTTAGATGGCTATGAAAATAAAAACCGTAAAGCACATACTATGTTTGAAGCTATTGCATTAGAAGGTTGGTTTGAATGTGGTGTGCAGCATAAATCAAGATCACAGACATGGGGAGCAAATTTGACCACATTTCTTTTTGTAAGTATATTCTTATAGTTGGTATTAGTAATCAAGAGCTTGTTCATATTTTGTGATTAAAAATAGATTTAGATAGAGTAATTGAAACGCATAAAACAGTGCCATCACCTACTGTTTCAATCACTGGAAATTTTTACATTTACAATATGGGTATATTTTGCAGTAATGATTAATGATTACTCCTGTCAAGAACAGACATTTTATTCCTTACACTATCAATATATTTCATTTGTAAATGTCACTAAACTAACTTTAAAGGTCGAAAGGAAGTACATGTGGAAATCTCACTGCCTTCTAATTATAGCATTTGTTTCCCTATTTAGAAATGCTTGCATTACTGTCTCCTGATACCCACGAATTCCATGTCTGTGGGTTTAATCAAGATGTATAAAACTATTCAGAAAATGTTACATCTGTTTTGAACATGTACAGATTTCTTTCTTGCCTTCATCTCCTAAACAATGCTATTAAATAACCATATCCATACTATTTTCATTACATTAGGTATTGCAAGAAACCTGGAGGCTATTTCAGATTTGCATGAGAATGTGAGATATGTATATGGCGATATGGCCTGTTCTCACAAGGGACTTGAGCATCCACAGATTTTAACTTCTGCAGGAGTTCTGGAACATTGCAATTCTCATGGATAATGAAGACTATTTTCTATTTAAATATACTCAGAAACACTAATTAGTGTCATTATGTAGTTTTGTGCCCGTTAATAACATGCATTATTTATGGAATAAATAATAATTTTTTATTTTGATCTAATTAATTGTTTTGATAATATTTCACATGTGCTTGATATTTAGTAAATGTTTTTTTTTGATAATCAAATATCAAGAAACTTTATTACTAAATTTCTCATAGTTTGTACTAGAGATGATTTATTGTGTTTCGATCTTGACATATCTGTTGGTTCTATTACCCTGCAAACTACCTCAGCCACAATCCTTTATAGGATTTGGTAACATGATGTAATAGAATATAACAGTACAAATTTTATATAATGAGATTGTGCCTCATTTTCCAGTCACCTCTCATCTCCAGCAATTGGTGGAGACATAGTTGGATTTACCTGACCCTAAATTTATTGTAAGCATAATTCCTGAACAATAGAGGGCAAACAGGTTTCTTCAACCTGGGCAGTTAGTCAAAGGTAGTAGAGGGCCTACTTGTTTCTGTGAATCTCCAATAGCTTTGAAGCTGAATTGCCCTTTGGAGAAGGATGTTGTCCTGACTAGAGATAGTGGGCATCAGTGCATCACCCCAGTACATCAGGACTTTACTAGGCAGCAAGTCAGATGTTACTTGTGAGTTATTCCCAGCCCAAGAGGTTGACCTGGCCCATGAATATTCCTCATTATATAGCAAAGAAAGAGGAAAATGAAAAACAAACAAACTAACTAAAAACCAAAACCAACCAAACAACAAAAACCACATTACTACTTCAAATTAGAAAATTGTGTCATACAAACACATTTGTAAAATGGGTTCAAAGTATAGATCTTCTTTTTAAAAATGTACTCTAACTTATTCCTTCAGAATCTCATGCATGTATACAATACAATGTGTTTTGTACATACCTATTCCCTGCTATCACCCTCTAACTTCTTCCAGACACACTAAATCCAGTTAACACTGTTTTTATGAGCATAGATAGAGGGACATTCACTAAAACACAGGCAACCTACCTGTGGGCACATCTCCAAAGAAAACTGACTCTCGACTCCCCAGTCACTTTCTCAAACTCAGAATGGAAAAAAATTTCCTGAGTATACAACATTTAAAACTAGATATTAAAAATAGATAGGTGATAGATAGATAGATAGATAGATAGATAGATAGATAGATAGATAGAATATTATAACATTTCAGATTTCAGGAATTCAGGAATTCCTGGGGAGCTCTCAGAGACTGAGCCACAGACGAAAGAGCACAAACTGGCTGGACCAAAGCCCCTGGCACATATGTAGCAGACATGCACCTCAGTCTTCATATGGGTCCCCCAACAACTGGAGCAAGGACTGTCCCTAAAGCTGTTATCTGACTGTGGAATCCATTCCCCCAACAAGGCTGCCATGTCTGGCCTCAGTGGGAGAAGATGTGCTTAAAGCCTCAGAGATTTGATGCACAAGGGTAAGGGAATATGGTGGAGGACCCTCTTAGAGAAAAGGGATGGAGGATGGGGATGGGGGAGTGAGTCTGTGAGGGGGACCAGGATGGGGGCAGCATTTGGGATGTTAATTAATTAATTTAAAAAACAAAATATTATTATACTAAGGCTGTATTAATTTTTATATGATCATTTTAATATGGATATTTCCAGACAATAATTTAATACTCTAATTTTAAAAATCAATATATTATTAATCAAGTGTCAAAGGTTACTTCTATGAAACCTGTAATCACTTGAAAGTTTAGGAGAAAAAGGTAAAAATATAATTATTTATCCTATAGTGATAAATTGTTTTTATTTTTATCATAAGATAAGCAAAAGTACTGTTTATAAATTTAGTTGTTAGACAAAGAACTCAAATCAATATATTTAAAGAAAGACAAGTATTAATTATATAAAAATAATAAACAGCGTCTTCTATACATGATAGGAAGTAGCACACATGAAGTCTAACAACTCTGGTTGCACAAGACCGTCACAAGACCATCACAAGACCATCACAAGACCATCACAAGACTATCACAAGGCTGCCACATGAGTCGACATTTTAGTATGAAGGAAGGAAGGGTTCGTAAGATTCCACCTTAGCTAAGGAGCTATTGGCAGCTAAGACTGCTGTGAGGGAGTCACTTCCCTTTGCAGAGTGACCACTGTAGGTTTCCTATCTCCCAGTGGATAACCCCACAAATGGAGAGCACTAAATGGATGCAGTGGGAATTATGGTGTCGGGGGAGAGGTTGCTATGATCAAGAAACAATATATACATATATAAAACCTTGGAAGAATAAAATAATTAGCATAATACACCATGAACTATTAGGTACTTAAAAGAAAATAAACACATAAAATGATAATAGAATTATTAGAATGAATATGTCTAGATTAAGCCTTCTTAAAAATCCATTATGTCAATAAGTAGTGACTTTTGCTTATTCAAAAAAAACTATCCAGGCATCACAACATGTAAAGTCACAGAATACTAGGCAAATTCAATTAAAATATAATGTAAAAATATCAATATTAAAGGAAATATCAATCACAAAATAAAGGTTCTTGCATATCTACCATCTTAAAATTTCAACACAGATGGCCGTACTATATGCCATGCTTATTATATTCCAAGAGTATGAAGAGCTAGCTATTGTCTACCTCCTGAAAGTGTGGTGTTCCAAGTGTGTCACAAGTAACAGCTTTTGAAACTTACACAGTAGCCTAAAGTTAGATACCATTCATCATGGCACACGTTTTATGAATGAGGTTCCCAAGAAACATATCCAGTAGCCTAAAGCTAGGCACCATTCATCATCACATGCATTTTATGAACGAGGATCCTGAGACACTTACCTACCCAGTAGCCTAAAGTTGGGCATCATTCATCATGACAAACATTTTATGAATGAGGATCCTGAGAAACTTACCCAGTAGCCTAAAGTTAGGTACCATTCATCATCGCATACATTTTATGAATGAGGATCCTGAGAAACTTACATAGTAGCCCAACGTAAGACACCAATCATCGTCATATACATTTCAAGAATGAGAATCCTGAGGTCTAGATAAATTAAGAACCTTGCTTTTCCATAAACGCAAAAAAACAGTAGAGCTAGATTTTGAAACTATTCGCTCAAACTTTACAGAAATTGACTGCACCTGATACATGAGGGTGCTGTTCCTTTAAGAGACAACAAACGTGAAGTAACTAATCAAAGCAAATGTCAACATCCATACAAAGAAGAAATGCTACTATCATAGGACTAGCAAGGGTTAGTTTTCTAAATTTTCAGTAGGTTAAAGAAGTAAGTATAGATCATTAAATATAGATACAAAAAACATAGTAATGTATTTATCTGTATATATTTAAACACACATATACATATATATATAAACATATATATCTATATATGTTTAAACATATATATGCATATATATAACCTCAATTTCTAAAAACAACTCATATCATTTCAAATACTGATAGATGATTGCAAAGCAATAAATTGATTGTATCCTACAATAAAAAGTTAATACTGTATTTTTTCAAATATTTTACACTTGTAGGCCAGTTTACCCTAATAAAAACCTGGAAATAAAGACAGAATCTAAACCAAAATATCAATTGAATAACACTTGCCAAAATAAATCAAAAAAACATTTATCATAATTATATACTTTGGATTAATTTGGGAAATTGGCAGTGTGTGTTTCAAACTACAAATAATGGTAATAAAGTAATTAAGGCTAGATAGAGAGCTCAGCTTATGATAAAGTGCTCACCTTGGAAACATAAGGATTCCAACTTGCAAAAAGTAACAATATAGACAAACAAAAGCCCCAAATGCTGGTATGTTGGTATGCACATGTAATCCTTTTGCTGAGGAAAATCCCTGGGGACTTCTTGGTAGCCATATCAGCTTGATCAATGACTTTCAGGCAATAAAAAACATTGTATCAAATAAGAAAAATGGCTGCTAAATAGGGATTCCTGGGGTTGAGTTTTATCATTATTACACACACACACACACACACACACACACACACACACACACAATGTGTTAAACTCTTTTTATAACTATACGAAATGCACTTCAGAGTATCATATTCAATACATGTGAAAGTATGGAAGTTAGCCTATAGTTAAAAACAAACAAACAAAGCCATACCAAGTCAAAGAATGGCTGCTTGCCAAGGAAAAGGAAAATGTTGCCACAACAGGTTATAAAAACAGTCAAGCCATGCTATTTTATTGAAACATAGAGCCAAATGATAGCATTTAAACCATATTGCCCAAACCTTGGCCCCAACAGAGCCTACACCATTGTATCAAACAATACTGCTTAAATAATATTGCTTAAACCACAGTGAGTAAATCTTAGAGCAAAATTATAGTACCTAAATCATAGCACTCAAACCATATGGCCTAACCGATAATGCCAACTACAATTCCCAAACTTAGGGTCCTAAACCATAACAATGTTAACATAACACTGTAGCTATAACACCTAACTTATATAAAAGTCACACAACCCAAACTATAGCAATGAAACCACCCACCCAAAGTGTATCTAAGCCACTGATCTAAACCAGAACTCCTGTGGTCTGATTTATATCTTTGTGCTTACAAAGGTCATGTTTTATTTGAGCACCACATCTGTCCTGTTTGGTTCAGACCTGTGTTTCAGCTGATGTACCCTATTTAAAACCTAGCAGCTGTGAGTGATGAATCTGCAGTGACTTCCATGCCCTTGTTGTTTTTGGAACAGCTCTGTCTCTTCTTTGAGTCACTAACATTTTTTGAGATACTATACTCTTAACCACCTCAAAAGAGTATATGAAACAAAGGCACATGTACATAATAGCATTTATGGAGTGTACACTTAAATTCTTCAGATGGTTGTTTTGTCCAACACAAACCACATTTGATCTTTCAAAGTCTCCCAACAGTTTAGTGTCATGCTATCCCTCCCCCCCTTTTAAATTGTATATTTTATTTGTTTGCACTTCAAATGTTATCCCTTCCCCCAATTTCCCCTTTGGAATCCCCCTATCCCATCCTCCCTCTCCCTGTTTCTATGAAGGTGCTCCTCCCACCCCACCCCCACTCCTGTCTTCCTGCCCTGACCTTCCCCTACACTGGGGCATCGAGCCTTCCTAGGACCAAGGGCCTTTCATCGAATTGATGTCTGAGAAGGCCATCCTCTGCTACACATCCAGATGGAGCCATGGGCCCCTCCATGAGTACTCTGGTTGGTGGTTTAGTTCCTGGGAGCTCTGGGGATACTGGTTGGTTCATACTCTTGTTCCTCCTAAGGGCCTTTTTTCATTTTATTTTGGAGTCTAATTTCTTGAGTTCTTTGTTTATTCTTAATATGAACCCTCTGACAGATGAAGGGACAGAGAAGATCTTTTTCCAATCTGTAGGCTTCGGTTTTGTCCTCTTGACAGTGTCCTTTGCCTTGCAGAAGCTTTTCAGTTTCATGAGGTCCCACTTATTAATTCTTGACCTTAGTTTCTGAGTCATTGGTGTTCTCTTCAGGAAATTTTCTTCTATGCCAATGCATTCCAGGCTGTTCACCACTTTCTCTTCTATTAGATTCAATGTGTCTGATTTTATGTTAAGGTCTTTGATCCATTTAGACTTCAGTTTTGGGTAGGGTGATAAATATGGATCTATTTGCATCTTCTGCATGCAGACATCCACTTAGAGCAGCACCATTTGCTGAAGATGCTCTCCCTGTTCCAGTATATGGTTTTGGCTTCTTTGGCAAAAATCAAGGGTCTGTAGGTGTCTGGGCTTATATCTAAGCCTTGGATTCAATTCCATTGATACACCTGTCTGTTTCTATATCAATACCATGCAGTTTTTAATTACTATTTCTCTGTATTGCAACTCTAGGTCAGGGATGGTGATGCCCCCAGAAGTTCTTTTATTATTCAGGATTGTATTAGCTATCCAGGGCATTTTGTGTTTCCAGAGTTGAGAATTCTTCATTCAAGGTATGTGAAAATTGTGTTGGAATTTCAATTGAGATTTCATTGACTGAGGATTTCTTTTGGTAAGATGGTAATTCTCACTATGCTAATCCTACCAATCCATGAGCAAGGGAGATCTTTACATCTTCTGATTTCTTCCTCAATTTCTTTCTTCAGGTACTTGAAGTTCTTTTCACGGAAGTCTTCCATTTGCTTGCGTAGAGTTATACCAGGGTATTTTATGCTATTTGTCATTATCATGAAAGGGGTCCTTTTCCTTTATTCATACAATATATTCTGATTATGGTTTCCTTTCTGCAACTTCTCTGAGGTCCTCCTCATCTACCCTCCCTTTCAAATCCATTTCCTTTTGTCTCTCCTTAGAAAACAAACAAGCATCTAACAAATAACAATAAAATAATATAAAATAATACAAAAACAAACAAACAGGAATCTGGCTTCTATCAGCAAGCACTCTTGCTGGTCCTCACTGCAACCTGTGAAAGTGAAAATCCTTCTAGCTACTTTGTACTGTATGATGCTAAAATTCCTTATATTAATTGTTTACTTGCACCAGGGTACATTGACAGTGAAAAGTCTGTACATTTTTTTTTTATCTGTTTCTGCATTAAAACCCAGATTGACACTCAATAGCTCTGAGCACCAGATGTACTATCAATAATCTAGGCTTTGAGTTCCATGAGTCTGTGAGTGACTTACAAGGCTCGTTGTTACTGGCAAAGAATCTCTTTGGATGTTAAAGGCCAGTTACTTCCCAATGCTATGACTTTCTGAAAATGTAACTGGGACACAACAGTTAGTTGGCAAGCTCAGTCACATGACTGTTGGCAGATGTTTCATTATGTGGTCTTTCCATGATGTTATCCATTACAGAGTGCTTGGCTCTCCCCAGGATTAGAGGGAAAAGGGAAAACAGTACAGGAGGAAAGAGGCCAAGAGACAGGGAGATGAGGAGACAACAGTGAAGAGAAAACACTGTATCTCATAAACAGCATCTTCCTTCTGGCATGTAACCTCAGTCATATGTACAAATCTTGTCAGATGTGGTGACATGTAAAGTGTATAAGGTACGCAAACCAGGAGGGTCAGGGACACTAGGTAGGGTCTCTTGGAAACTGACCATTGCAGGGCATCTTTGGTTCCACTGAGTCATAGCCCTCTTCCTGTTAAGCTAAGGAATTTATTTATTTATTTATTTATTTATTTATTTATTTATTTATTTTGGTTAGAGATTATATTCTGTAATATGAGAAAGTTTTTTCTCTGGCAAGTTAAGATTCTTATCCAATAGAATACTATTTAAACAATAGGGACTGAAGCATCTTTGGTTCCACTGAGTCATAGCCCTCTTCCTGTTAAGCTAAGGAATTTATTTATTTATTTATTTATTTATTTATTTATTTATTTATTTTGGTTAGAGATTATATTCTGTAATATGAGAAAGTTTTTTCTCTGGCAAGTTAAGATTCTTATCCAATAGAATACTATTTAAACAATAGGGACTGAACCTGCCAAAACCTTTTTTCCTGACCTTGTACATTTTCTCCTAAATAAAATTGAATGCCTAGGGAGGTCTGAGATGTGAGGCAGGGTTGTCCAGCATAAATGATGTTGCTATCCTGCCATGCTTATGAAATTGTCATGCCTTACCTTTCCAGCTCTGCACTGTTCTCTGGCCTTCAACTGACTTCTGTCCTACCTTGCTTGGCATAAGTGGTCCAGACTGATAACTTTGTCTCTGCTTTTCAGGTTACTGTTTCTGTTTGTAATAAATATTCAGGTCATAAAAGCAGCCTTGTTAGAATCCCATGAAATAGAGAGTAAATAAATCCTGACATCCCTGCCTGGTTTTGCCTGTGGAAGCTGCCATGACATAGTGCCACAGACTGGGTATAAAAAAAGCAGGCGTTTATTTCTTCCTAGTTATGGAGACTGGAAAGTCTAGGATCAAGGTGCCTGTTTGTCCAGGTTCCTAAGGAGTCATTTTCTGGGATACAGAATACTGACTGCCTATGGCCCTGATACACCAAAGCACACAGACTCACTGGGGTGCTTTTTAAAGTCACTCATCCTATCTGCTTGTTGCCTCACCCATGTGAACTCATATAGCTCAAATCAGTTCCTCCTTTGAAGTAGTCACCATAGGCAGTGAGAGTCTCAGTGTATGAGTTCTGGAGGTGGAGGGTACTATGCAGTTCCTAGGGCTCTTGATAATGAGGGCCGCTGGCTGGGTTTGATGGTTGTTCCAGACCTCTTTTTCCCCAAAGCCGTTTGGTGTATTTACATTATCTTTCTCAGTATTGAGCCAGACAATGAACTTTGCCAAGACAGAAGTGGTTTACAAAGAGTTTCATCATTCTTTCTTATAAATACATATTTCCTGAGGTTTTGGACTATTAAAATTTTCTTAATATTACATGTGGCGTTTTAAAATATACTTCCTCTATTAAAAAAAAACATACAAAATTCACCTCCCTAAGAGTAATCATATTGAAATTGCATGAAAATAGTGATTTAAGAAGTGGACTTGAATTTGTTTTCTATCACTGATCCTCTTATTAGGAGGCTGGATTGATTTTTATATCAATACAGTAGACATGACAAATCCATTCCCTGTAATTGGCTCACAGTTGTGAACGGTAGGCGTGGCTTTCAGTCTCCTAGACACACGTGCACGTGTACTCACAAATGGGTAGCATGCTCAGCAGAAGTTTTGAGAAAATTTAATGCTTGAAAGTGCTCTTTTGTTTGGATTTTCATATTTGGGTTTCTGAGTTCCTATATTTCAAAAATTCTGTACTTTTTTGCATTATTTGCCTTCTATTTCTGAAGCAAAAGGTGAATCTTACAATACAGAGTTAGAATGTATTTAACAAAGGCTAACTAAAGTTTAAGACTTGCCTTTTAAAGAACTAAATTTGTTTTTATTTGTGTGTGTGTGTTTGTTGAGGTATGGTATGATATGTATGGGGTATGTATGGTTTGTGTCATATGTGGTGTGTGTATGATGGTAGGGTTGTGTGTGATATGTAGGTAGTGTGGGTATGAGTATATGCATATTGTAGTGTATGTGTGGGATATATGTCTATCTATGTTATGTATGGGTATATTGTGTGAGTGGGGAGGGGATTCTTTCTGTGGTTTGTGTGTCAGTGGTGTGTTGTGTGGTGTTCAGTATGTATATATGGTTTGTGTGTTCCCTATGTGTATGGTGTGTATGGTGCATATGTGTGTGTATGGTATGTGCATATAGTATGTGTATAGTTTGTTGGGGGAAGTATTTGTGCATGTAGTATGTGTATATGTATGTGTATGTATGGTATTTGTGTGTGTGTGTGTGTGTATGTGGTAGGGAGCAAGAGTGTGTGTATGTGTGTGCGTGTGTGTATGTGTGGTGTGTGTGTGGTGTGTGTGTGTGTGTGTGTGTGTGTGTGTGTGTGTGTGTGTGTATGTGTGTGTGTGTGGTGTGTGTTAGATGTGAGCAGGTGCTGGTGGATACCAGATATTTTGTATGAAAATTAATCAGTAGATACATTTTATCCAATGTTACTTTCATAGTGTTCTGATATTCTAACAATTTTTGTTTTCACGAGCATTTAATTTAACTGTCTCAGAATTAATTCTCACTGTTCAAAGTAAAATATGCCTATCCAAATTTCCTTCTTGAAATTTACTTTAAATCATAGAGTTTATTCTTTAAACCTAAACTGTTGTGAACAATGTTATAGACTGTGAAATGAATATTAGCTACTATTATTAATTTTGTAAACATAAAATAATTTTCTATGGAAGGCTTAAGCTTATACATTTTTTGCTTATTATCTAAAAGATATAACCAGTCATTTTGCAAATACAAGATCATTAAAAATAGTTGGAAATGCTAAATATATCAGTCATGTAAAGGTCAGTGGAAAGCTGATAATTTTTCATTAAAGCAAGAAGTTTAGAATTAGCTTATTCTAACTTCATTAAGAAAAAACCCTGAAATAAAGTAATTTCCAAAAATAACATCAGTGGCAGAAATGCATGCCAGTCTCAGGTGACACTGTATGCCCAGCCTTGTCTCTGTCATCCTTTTCACTTAGCCATCTCTTACCAACCCTTGATTTATCTAAACAGAAGAACCACTTAACATTCTCAAAAACTTTAAAATTGTATTTTATAAATAAAAAAAGCAATATTTAATATAGTTACAAAAATACTTTCAGAGGTATATCTACCAAAGAAGAATCTGTGGGCACAGACCATTTTTCAGTCTATGAGTAGCATGAGGTTTCATTCAACTTTTATATATTTTCTCCAAATAAAGCTTATTTATCTTAAATGTTATTCAGCTTATTTGTCACAAGGAAGCAATGTGCATTGAGAGACATTGCAGTGCAGGCATTGAGAAAGCCCACTGCCTGTGCTGCTTTGGCCCTCGAGTGCTTAGAACAAGGCATAGATAGAAAAGTGGTAAAGCTTGTGGTGCCTTAGCTTGGTAAGAAGAAAGCATCATAATAAGGTCATAACGATGACACTGAAACAAGCATTATGAAACAAGGTATTATGAAGTCTTGCCCACATCATGTGCATACAAACAAGAGATAATGGTTATATACACAGAGTAAGATTAGCATGAGGAACATCTGTGACTTATACAGCACAGTCTCTGTATTCTAGCTGCAAGTCCCAGTGGAGAATTGTAATGATGCATATGCCATTATACACATGGTTGACTATGATTCAAACAATTAATATCTTATTCTATCAAATTCAATTACATGAATATTATCAACTGACTGAAAATCTAATTGCTGATTTAGAGAACTCAGTGCTTAAATTTTCCTTTATGTGTTTGAAACTGAAATCATCTTCAGAAATATATCTCATTTATGGTTTATGAGGGGAATATTATGCAGGCTACACATACATACACACAACCAAGCCATAGGACAAAGGTATGTATACATATACAAGAAGATCAATGTATGAAAATGCTCAGTCCTATAAATCCTTCTTTGTGCTCTTAGATTAGGAGAGCTGGATATTTCTACCCATTCTTTACAATGGCTCCTTTTCTCTTTGGTAAAATTCTGAATGTCTACAACCCAGTATACTGAAAGGATAATAGCTGATGCCCCATTTCAAGTATCTCCGCTTGCCAGTGTTAGCCATTGTAAAACTAGGTTTTATGGGGTTGGAGATGTTTTGAAGATGTGCCATATATACAGCTTTGCAGAAATAACTGAAGGTCAAGGGGAGTAAAGGCACCATCATTGACATGGTTCTGATAACCAAACCTCCTCAATAACGTACAGAGACCCACAGCCAAACATTGGGCTGAGCTTTGGGAATCCTGTGAAAGAGGGTGTCTTAAGTTAGAGTTTCCATTGCTATAAAGAGACACCATGACCAAGGTAACTCTTACAAAGAACAACGCTTAACTGGGGCTGGCTTACTGGTTCTGTGGCTCAGTCCATTATCATCATGGTGGGAAGCATGGCAGCATGCAGGCAAGGCGCCACAGAAGCTGAGAGTTCTCCTACATCATATTCTGGAGGCAAACAGGAGAATACTGCCTTGTAAGCAACTGGGAGGAGGGTCTCAAAGCCCACCCCCACAATGATGCACTTCCTCCAATGAGGCCACGCCCCCCCAATAGTGCCACTACCTATGGGCCACTATCTAGATTTCAACCACCACAGAACTGCAGCAAGGATTGAAGGAGCCAGGGTGGTGAAGAACAGCCCAAGAAAACCTACAGACTTAACTAATCTGGGCCCATGAGAGCTCATGGAGGCCGAACTACCAACCAGAGATCACAAATGGGATGGATCTAGGTCCAGTTGTACTGCTGGATCCTTACATGAGACTTCTAAAGCAGGAATAGGGACTGTCCCTTACTACATTGCATGCCCTTGGATCCCTTTCCCTAGCTGGGCTGCCTCCTCTAGCCTCAGTCAAAGAGGATGTACCTAGTCTTGCTGTGGCTTGATATCCAAGGGCTGGTTGATGTCCATGTGAAATCTCCTCTTTTCTGAGAAGAGAAAGCAAGTTGGATGGGGAGGGGGGGGCTAGGAGAAGGGAGAGTCATGGAATAGGAGAGGAGGGAGGGGGGCCTCTGATCCTGGTTGTAAAATGAATAAATAATTTAGTCAAAAACATCTAAAACATTATTAATGAAAGCTTCATTGCATGGGCTGGTTCTTGTCATTTTCCATGTACTAACACCTTGACTAGGGGAAAGGATACTGGAAAATTTCAAAAAGTATTGTTGAAGGAATGGATGAATTTTAAACTGTGGTATCCATATTAATATCAATCTTTCTCTATTTGTGTATACGTGTGTGCGTTTGTGTGTATGAGTTGAGCACTATATTTTTCTTGTTTAACAAAGTAGGCTATTAAATGAAATTTATTTTTTCTTTAAATAATATCTGCATTGTTTTTATGTGCTTGTGTGTGGAGACATGCTACAGTGCAGACTGGAATTCAGAGGAAAAAAATTCTGGAGCTAGTTCTCTCCTTGAACCACGTCGTCTGTGAGCATCAAACTCAATTCAGCAGGCTTGGCAGCAGACATCATTATCTGCAGGACTGCCTTATCATCCTTGATGCAATGTATTGTTTAATACCTCCTTTGCATCTGTAACGAGTCTGAAAGAAGCTTGACTTACTAAAGTAGATGATGCTAGCCATACAAAATGTAAATATAATTCATGTTACTGAAAATCACTGCAGGTATTATTAAATCAATGTTTAAAACTAAAATGAAATTGTTTATAAAACAATTCTCATATCCAAGTATGGAAAAAATATTTCTTTGACAGTGAGTGTAGTGCCAAAACTGAACTCTCCTCATTTTTCTTCTTCTGCTTCTCAAGTGTTAGGATTCCAGATGTCTGCCACCATAGGCTCATAGGCTCGTAAATCACTATGTGCAACGATAAAACTCAGTGCCTTAAGTATAAGGATTCAGGGAAATATTAGTTTCCAAGCAAGATAAAGTTATTTTTTAAAAAAAAATTGTGAGCAAAATCCTGAAGTAAACTAGGCACTAAATCAATAAATCTAAGTGGAGAGAATCTAGAAAAAAACTGGATAGAGACAAGTGACTTGCTGTCTATACAGTGAAGCAATGCTGGTCACACTATGTGTTTGCAAACGGGGTGTGAACATGGAGTATTCAAACATGCATGCGTTCCATGACATTGAGAGTAAGGAGTGAGCATGGATAGAATCCAGACAAGGGAATGGCAGAAGTGGACATTTATGAGTTCAGAGAAAGAGCAGAGGTGGATATAAGCATGACCCTACAACACACAGCGACTTCATGAAGCCACTCTTAGTTATGCCACCGGTGTTAAAAACCAACCTCTTGCTGTATAGGAAGGTAAAGGAGTTGTTTTATACCCTGTCAGGAAGTGTTGAAGAAGTAAATGAATTATCTATAATGTACTTAGAATGCATAGTGCAGTCATTTCTAAATGAATGGAAAACTCAGGAGACCTATGGAGACCTATGGAAATAGAGAAAAACTAATAACATTGCCCTTTTGTGACATTAAGGAAAGATTGCGCACCAATGTGGTGTTAACCTTGGAGACTGGGTACAATGGCTGTTGTTCAGAGCACAGGTCAGATTCTGAGGCAACAGAGGTAGGCTGTATTATAGAGACATGCACAGGACTCAGGGGTAGATAAGGTTAGCCATTTTCTTATTACCTCTTTGAGTTGTATGAGCCATGTTTAATATTCCTCTAAACTAGCCAGTTCCACTTTCCGTATTTGTCAGAATAAACTTGTATATGACACATTTTTTAACTACAAGGATTGTAGAGGACCATATTTTAAATTGTACTGATTATTTGGTTTAGAAATTCACCGAAGTCCTTGGAAAACAATATGTATAAATAGCATGAAATAAGACCTTGTCAAAAGTCTGATTTTAAAATGGATGAAGCACTAGAGCAGTTACAAAGGAGCAATTAAGATCACCTGTTAGAAAATTTCAGTTAGAGAAATAACATAGCAGCAGGGAAAACCTGTGCCTTCAAACAGCTATTTTCATATTACTGATAAATTGAAAAACTGCCCATGTTCTTTCTGTTTCTCTAGGCAATATAACAGTCTTAAACCATGACTTATTACTAACTCGTGAAGCTGGAGAAAAGAAATTATACTCTCTAAAATGAAGTATAAGTATTAGTCTTTTAAAATGGTGCCAGTTACAGGAGTCAGTGTGTAGTCCAATTTTCGGCTCCTGTTATGTCAGAAAAAAATCTGGAGGTATCCAAAGGTTCTCTGGAAATCAAATTTAAGTTATGTTAAGACAGGATCAAAACACATTGTGAAAACCATGTAATGTCATTGACCCTGTGATCTGAGCATATTTCTACACTGTGGAGATCTCCATGGGAAGTGAGTGAACATCCAATGTGTATCACCTCAAAGTCCCGGGAGGTTTCTCAGCCATGCATTATATAGTTCATTTGTTCAGTCAACCATCCATATATCCAATTAATCTGAAATCCTCCCATAGGCTGGGGGATTTGGCACTGGTATTCAAGCTCCTTTTCACAGGATCCTGGACTCTATCCCGATTCTACCCAATTTCTGCCATGCCTGGCTCCTTTCTGCTTCATTCTGCCTGTATTGCTAGATCCACATGATGGTCACAGAGGCTCAGCGGTCTGCCAGAGATGGACAGGCTGAACTTTAGCGATAGGATCCATGCAGCCCTGGTCTGATCTGATAGGCTGCTCTTCTTTGCTTTCTGTCTTAGACAGATTTTCTTATAGAAGTCACATTAAAACAAATTCTTAAATTTTAATGTTGAAAATTTTAATGAAGAGAATTATTTTGGAAACACAACCTTACAATACAGACCTGAACCTCATAATACTGTGTTTGGGTTTTAGGGGTATACCATCATGCTCTGGTCAAATTAGTTTTAAGACAAATGAGTCCAGACAAACAGATTCATTCTCTCACCAGATGAAGTTCCCTGAAAGCTCACTCACTAACCACAGTCCCATTTCCAGCTCTCTGGGTTCCCCCCACTTCTAGAATCCCAATCACGAGTGTTAACAAAATTGTCCACTTGGCTGAGATTTAATTGCTTTATTGAGGTCTAGTTGGTTTTGTGATAAAGAGTCCATGTTAAGTTTTCATATATCAAAAAAATTTATACTCTTAATCACCAAGGGATTAAATTCTAATAAGTGGCATTAAAAACAGTGTGTGTGTGATAGGAATGTAATTTGAACAGATTGTAAAAAATTTCTAGTATGTGAAGAAACACCCCATTTAAATCACATACACATAATTTTAAAAGCTAGCCAAGTGAAGTGGAGGATGAAAGAGCCTGAAAACGTGTGGGTTTGAAATGACTATATAGTCAGCTGTGGATATGTAATTAGCGGGCTAAGTGCCTACGCTGTTTTAAGGGGTGTTTTAACTCCTTTGAGTAAACCAAGATCATTCACACCACAAGTGCTCTGAATTCTTGATAGCATAAATACATGGAAATCCAGTAAAGACATTAAAAATAAAAGGAATTTTTAAGCAACACTGTCTACCAAATTTCTCTAATTGGAGTTTATTGAGCACCCATCTTGAAGAAGCAGAGTGCACATTTCTTTTAAGTACACATGGAACATCACCAAGATACATTGGCTGTTGGGTCATAAAACAAGATCAATACATTTAAAGTGATTTCAAGCTAACAGAGTATATTTCCTGAATAAAGCTGCATTAAATCAGAGATCAATAATGGAAATATATCTGGAGAATCACCAAATTCTTTCAAATTAAACAAAATTTAAATAATCTCATGTTTGAAGAAGAAATTTGAGTGGAATGAGAAGTAATGTGACGAGAATAAAAGTCAAAAGTCATTTTAAATTTGGATAGCATTCAACAGAACTATACAATGCAAGGTCAACACCCAACGTTCAGTTTTAGTTATGTGCTCTAACAGTACACATTGTAACAAAGGAAATTTAAGATAGCGTCTGAAGACATAGCTAGTTCAAATGCAAGAGCAAAGGTTCAAGTTTTATGCAGGTTTCTACATAAAATTGCTCAGTGTGCTGATGCATACCTGCAATTCCTGTCCTCTGGAGGTAGGTAAAGGAACATCCCTGGGTCTTACTCTTCAGACAATTTAGCCTCATTGGCGAGTAACTGAACAGCATTTCTGAATATCAATCCTGATGTTGTCCTCTGATCTCCACACCTAGCACACACATGTACCCAGAAGCATACAAATACATGCATGAACATGTATAGCATCTGCATAAAATGATACAAGTTATAATTGTCCCAATAACAAAATCACTAAGGTACAAATTTAACTCAAAATATCCAGAATTCATATGCTACAAAAAAAAGTTCAAGGAGAAAAAAAATCCAAGACTCTGATCAATATAAAGCATATAATGTTTGTGACTGAGAAGACTCAATATAATAAGGATGTTAATTGTTCCCAAATTTATATTCTGATTTAATATGATTTCTTCCCAAATCTCAGCAGCATTTTAGAGAACAATTCAATACTATAGTATTTATTACTGGATTCTTTGAAAAGCTGTGTCACTAAGAAGCCCTACATTTCAAGGATTTGGCTATTGAATTCCAATGTTGGCTCCGTCAGGTTGCTGGGATGGTATCATATGATGGATCTTTACAGTGTATGCATTATCTATAGTGGGATGAGGCTACTGTGTCAACGAGGAATGATAGCAAGTAGACCAGAGAGATTATTCAACCCTTAAAAGAACTTGGTGTTCTAAAGGATTCAAATTCATTTCCCAGTATACACATTGTATAGTTCACAAGTGTCTGGGACTCCAGATCCAGGGGTCCTAATGCTCTCCTGTAGCCTCTAAGGCAACCCGCACACATATGTTGTATATTCACACAATCCCATGTTCACACACATAATACAAATAAAATAAGTCTTAAAAGCCAGGAGTGCCCATGCATGCCTTTAATCCAAGCACTTGGGAAAAAGAGGGAGGCAGAACACTGTAAGTTCTATGCTGCCCTTGTCTACAAAGAAAGTTTCAGGACAACCATAGACATGCCAAATCCAAGATCTTATAAAGAGTGGTACTTGTTAGGAATCTCTTATTCTGTGGACCTTGACACCGTAGATTGGACAGAACACTGGGAACATGGCATCCATTGTGATGGATTCTAACTTTGAGAAAATGTTAGCTGTCTAATCTCCATGTGACTTCCTGTCCTTACAGTCTACTACAGGGGAAGTAGGAGCAGCAGCCAGTTTCCAAGAGCGGAGGAATGCTAGTTGTGTTCAATCTGCGTTTACATAATCACCATAAGACTGACTTTTTGTTGACTATTTTTCTAAAGCTTTACTTGCATTAATTTCATGGACTGTTGGGGGGTGTAGGGGCAGATAGGGCCAAAAGCCCTTCAAGTGTCCTGTGGATGGAACAGTGAGTGCTGGACTCTGTGCCCTGCCAGAGCCACGGTTGGCAAGGACAGCAATAGACTTGCCTCAGGGATCCAGAATGCCTGAGGCCAAGGCCTGGATCGTGACAAAGTCACTGTAAAGCTGTTGTCAGATGTTCCAGAAACTGAGACATGAATTGCTCTATACTACCTATACCTATACTACAGTGTACCTTGCAAAAGAGAAATTGGAGGTCCTCTGAGTATGCTGCAATTTGGCTGTTTAATGAACTTTACTGATATGTTTTCTGCTTCCTCATTGGAAGGGTATATAAAGAGCTATAATAGTGATGAACTTTTTGGCTTGGCCTGTCAGCCCTCTCATTCCTCCTGACCCCAGCGCATGACTCCTTACTATCTCATCCCAGTCCTCCCCTTCAGAGCCCCATCATTAACCCAGGAAAACCCTCTGGTCTGGTTCACTGGAGCACACTTACTTTCCCCTGGCCCAGCTAATGCTTTCTTCACAGTTGGCCAGTCAAGGATGGCCCCATCTGGACCACAGATCTTAAGAGTAGGGCATCCATCAGAAACTATTTCCAGTGGTAATAAACAAACCCCAACTCCTTAATATACATATAGGGAGTGTTAGCAGTAATTATTAGCTATCAGCTACTGATTTCAAGTTGTCTCAGTTTTTGTTTTAACAATTGTCAAGTTTTATTTTAAACATGCATGATATAAGCTAAGTCTTATTAAATCTGTCAGCATGTGGTCAGACCGATGGCTGTACATGTCATACATACAAAGCTCTAGGTTCATTCACAGGCTCATTTCTGCCTTTTTTTTTTTAATATCTTTTTTTAATTATATGTTTTCTTTATTTACATTTCAAATGTTATCCCCTTTCCTAGTTTCCCTTCCAAAAAACCCCTATTCCCTTCCCCTTCCCCCTGCTCCCCAACCCACCAACTCCCTCTTCCTGGCCCTGACATTCCCCTATACTGGGGCATAAAACCTTTACAGGACCAAGGGCCTTTCCTCCTACGGATGACTGACTAGGCCATCCTCTGCTACATATGCATCTGGAGTCATGAGTCCCACCATGTGTTTTCTTTGGTTGGTGGTTTAGTCCCTGGGATCTCTGGGGATTCCTTGTTAGTTCATATTGTTGTTCCTCCCATGGGGCTGCAAACCCCTTCAGCTCCTTGGGTACTTTCTCTAGCTTCTTCATTGGGGACCTTGTGCTCCATCCAATGGGTGGCAGAGACTGAAGGAATGACCATCCAGAGACTGCTCCCACCTGGGGATCCATCCCATAAACAACCACCAAAACCAGACACTATTCTGTATGCCAACAAGAGCTTGCTGACAGGAGCCTGATGTAGCTGTCTCCTGAGAGGCTCTGCCAGTGCCTATCTTGAGTTTTTATTTTATTCTGGTTACCCACAAATGTAGGGAATATATGTGAATTGCTCATAGCTACATCAGTGGCAGAAGAGGTTTCTGAATCCAATTCTATGACTTAGTTTCGTTCTCTTTTTAAATTTATATTGTGACTATTGGGGAGAGTAGCCATGGTCAGAGGCTAACTTCAGGAGTCTGTTCTTTCCTTCCATTCTGTGTGGACCTGGGATAGAACTCACATTGTCAGACTTAGCAGCAAGTTTCTTTGCCCACTGAACCATCATGCTGGCCCATGGCTGATTCTTCTTATGAAGGCTTACAAACGAGGGTATCATTAAATAATTGTGGCAGTACCTGGCACTTGTATTTCAACACAAAAAAGTTACCTTGGAGATTAGAGTATCTGGTTTTGCTGGGTCCTTTCTCGATTTCAATGATTGTTAGACTGTCCCTACATGATTTCTGAAAAGATCCTGCAAGGTACAATTCTTGCTTCTTGTGGAAAGTTGGCCCATTAAAAACTAAATACACCTCTCACTCAGCTTTATATCTTCATGTCTTGCACTAAAATAGGGTAATTAGAAATGTGCATTGTTATAAGTAGATGTTGCATAAACATAATATATCTACAATATATTTACATCTGAACATTATTCTACCTGAACATGCGTGATAAATTTTTCTTTTGCAACAATATTAGGTTCTTTGTTGAGAAAACCCCATATTGAAAGCAAAGAAATAAATTACTTGCTTGCAGTATATTCTTTCAGTATGCCACTGAGAAGCCATTCAGAAGGGTGACGTTGAATTTGGAAACAGCGATGACACTGTGATACATGATCAACTTTCTTCACACTGGCTTGCGTAGTACAACCAACAAAGATATCTTGTCAGAGCATCCCCCATGGAGACATTTCCAGTTTCTTCCTCTTCCAGACTCTTCTCATTTGTGTCTGCATCAGTTTCCTCGCGCTCCATTTCTCCAAGTGTCTTCCCATGCCCTGTGCCTCTCAGCTTGTCCTCTGCTGCCTTACTAGTTTCTCTCAGCAACAACCTCAGCCAGAATGTGTTTTAGACTGATCTTAAAAGAAAAGTGAACAATATATAATTGCCCTTAAATATATAGGTATCCAGGTCCATTTTCCTGGGCAAAACACTGAATATTAGGAATAAACATTAAAATCAACGAGTTCGTTAAGATAGGATTTGGGTAGCAGGGAAGGGGGAATGTATAGGGGGCTTCCAGGATAGCATTTGAAATGTAAATGAAGAAGATATCTAATAAAAAAAAAAAAGATAGTGGTTCACCAAGACAATGGGCAACACTATGCACAAGTGGATATTCTGATAAGTCAGTTTTTTCTTCTTGTCTCAAAGATTCCTGAATGTTGCTTCTTATGAGTAGAACCATCTTAAACTGTGAACCAGGTCCAATTTATTGCTTTCCTTTATAAGCTGTGCTGTGGTCCAGAAGTGGATGCTTACAGTCAGCTATTGGATGGAACACAGGGCCCCCAATGGAGGAGCTAGAGAAAGTACCCAAGGAGCTGAAGGGGGATGCAACCCTGTAGG